>NC_072805.1:33447500-33652500 GCF_028583425.1 Eublepharis macularius
TGAATGAGACAAGCCATAAGACATGAAGGAACAATGGCGCAAAGGAGCTTCTCGGTGCCTGAGGAAAGGAGTCACTGAATTACAGTTGCTGGAGAATGTTGTTAAAAAGAAGTCTATTATCTTCAAGTCTTGCTGGTGGGCTTCTGCTGTGGAAAGCAGGATGCAGCTAGGCCTTTGGTCTTCCTAGAGAAAAAGAGAAAAGGAAGCCCTTTATATTATTCGTGTAAATATGTGAGCAACCAAACAGAAAGAGAGGCTTAAAATTACTTAAATGTTTTTGATTCCTGCCTTCATCGGCAACCTGACTGAACGTTGCACCGTTCAGTTCTTTTCCAGATATGTACTTGTGTATGTGAGAGAGAGAGAGAGAGAGAGAGAGAGAGAGACTGTGATACATGGAAAGGGAAATGTTCCAATTTTTGACAAAGGTAGTGTAATTCTCCCACCAGGAATGGTAGTTCAAAGGGAAATTTGACCAGCCCCCTATCCTTATTCCTTGTTTCCTACGGTGCGGTATCCAAGCCACTCTGTATAGGTGACTGCATACATCAGGGAGTGCTCTAAGTGTGTCTTTACCAGTATCCTGAATGCTGTTTGAGTATGGAAATTACCGACAAAAGAAATTAAGAGCAGGAACCCCATGATTAGACTAATGCATTGATCAAGTCAATTCTTCTCTGTTTCACTGCCAACACACCACATATAAAAGCGTCATTAAAGGAACATTGCTGTCTCTCTTACTAATGGTCTACAATTTGAGCAAGCCCGGATGATTGACAGGCTTTGCCAGGGCTGCCTGCGTTGTCTGAAAAAGCCACATCAGATCAGCGGAAGCTTTAAGCAAAGCATAAATTATAGATACACGTCTGTTTCTTTGATGATGTGAGACTGGTAGGTGCATCCCACTTCCATCACACAAAGAACCACACTTTCATGCCGCTTTTTCACATTGTCACATCGCATTTGGAAAAACAACAGTGAAAACATAAATGTTCTCTCTCTATTTTTTTAAACAAACAGCCTGTTCAAAGCGAGACTTAAAAGTTCTCCCTCCCCTCCCCCTTTTCAGAATTAATTAAACATAAAATGAGTGTTAAATTTCAAAGTTCAATGCGGCAAGCATTACAGCTTAGGTCTTTTTTAGTATCTGTTTGCCACTCTTCGAAGTGGCTTTGCATGGCAGAGCCAGAGATGGAATATTTGGAGCAATAAGGCCACCCTGGAATCAAAGATGTTCCAAAAAGTAGCTTTTTAAAAAAGAGACTTTTTTGCTCTGTAAATTTTATTCCAGAAAGGCGATTCGATTTCCTGCTTGCTGGGGGTGAGGGGAGGAATTCTCCTTTTGGCACAACAGTGTATTTGGTGTTCATCGTAATCTATCTTGTTATCCTCCTGTGAACCTAAGTTTGTGTACAATGGGAAAGGAGATTCTTCCTCTTTTAGTATAAGGGACCCGCTTAATTTTACAGCGGAAAACATTGCAGTCTTGTCTTTAGCTCTACAAATTAAATTATATTGCTTGTTCCACAACTGCTGTTGGTTAACCAGAAACAATCTGTGTTTGGGTTGCACAGTTAATTACACACACACACTCACAACTGCTTTTTCACTCTCACCATTCCATATCTCAGTACAGGTTGGTTTGAAGACACTCGGGCAGGATAGATCTTTGACATATCTCTCAGCTGCACAGGAGCAAATTTATATACGTGGCGGAACAAAAGAAATGACACCTTTTCTACGCACCTGAGTGTATTTGCTGCACTCTTGGGATGCAATTTTGAAAATACTTCAATATCATCATATCTTTGTTCTTTTTTTAAAAAAAAAGAGAGGGGATTTTGCTAAGGGGCAATTTCTTTTAATAGAAAGCGGTTGATTGGGCAACGCTTAGTTGCCCTTTATAAAATACTCATCCTGTATCACTTCTTTTAAGAGATCAGACATTTCCTTCTCCCTGAAGGCTCAAAGATCTGTAAGTTGACATAATTCTACGCTAGTCACTCCGGCAGTGTAACGTAGATGGTCCCAAGTCCCCGTGGACTGTGGCCTCTGTAACTCTGCCATCACTCACTTAACTTCACCTTATCTTTAAATAAGTTTAACCAGAAGGGACTTGTTCAACTCGCCACCTCTTGAGTGATCTGAATTATTTATGGGATCTTCATATGTGCTCATTAAGCTTTATCCGGCTGGCCCGAGCAGAACTGTTTATTCGGCTCACCCCTAAGTGCACTGTAAAGCTGGAACAAAAGCCAGCAACACTCTCTCTATTTTTTTCTCCCCTTGTTGAGGCAGGGTGATGGAAATGGACAATCATCAAACGATTCTCCCATCATGCACCTCTTCAGCAACAGAATTGTTGCAAAATGGATACATTGGGTTAGATCCAATCAGCTTTTTCCCTTAGTCTCGCCCGGTTCTCCTTCAGTGCAGATCCCAAGATTATCACGGTAGCCGTTTTGGGTTGTCAAACCTGGTGAGCTCTCCTTCCTTGGAGGTATTTAAGAAAAGACCAAATGGTCACCTGACAGCTATGATGATTCTCTGACTTGATGTGAGTTGAGTCAATGAAAACAGAGTGCCTGAAGGGATGAGCCCGTGCTGGGCTCTCATGGCCCTTTCTTACACCCAGGGTAATGCCAATTGCCATTGTGGGGTCAGGAAGGAATTTTCCTCCAGGGCAGGGATCCTGGAGGGTTTTTGCCTTCCTCTGAGCATAGAGCAGGGTTCACTGGGGGAGGTGAGTGTGTGGGGTAGCTGTCTATTCCCTGCATTATGCAGGCAGGGCCGGATCTAGGGTTGCTGGCACCTGGAGCAAGCCTTACTCTGGCCTCCGTGCATCATCACGCAGGGTGGGAGGCATGCCACCCATGTGGTAAATTGGCAGCCCAAGCGCCCAGTGTGCCACTGAGTGCTGGGGCGGCCGGCTTGCCACACAGGCAGCTAAGCACAGGGCTAGGAGGCCCACTGCATGGTTTGCCTGCCCCGCGGCAAGCCCGCTGCCCCAGTGCCCGGTGTGCCGCGGAGCTGGTGGCAGTGCAGGCATGCACTGGGGCAGCTGGCTTGCTACACAGGTGGCTGAGCACAGGGCTGGGAGGTTCTGCGCGCGCGTGGCAAGCCAGCCACCCCATCGGCAGGGCAGGTGAGGGCCTCCCAACCCTGTGCTCAGCCTCCCATGCAGCAAACGGTAGCGCGCTCCCAGCGGCTGGCAGCCATGCCCAGCGCCCCCTCTTTGGCGGTGCCAGGGGCAGGCTACCCCCCTGTCCCCCTCGATCCAGCCCTGTATGCAGGAGGGTGGACTAGATGACCCTTAGGATTCTTTGAACTCTATGTTTCTAAAGAGGATTAACCTTTTTTATCAGCAGGAAATCTGGTAGGATCCAACCAATTATGTATAAACGGAGAGACATCATGGCACCACGGTTTCTCCCCCAGTTTCAAGAACCTTCCACCTTCTTCTGCTTTCTTGTTCCTCCCTTATTCTATATACACACACAAACAAGGAATTCAGCACAGATCTATGAAGCTATATTGGCTACCATGGAGAGAAATGAACCTTCGCTTCAGATAATTCATGTTTTTATTTAAAGAATTAGCAGCAGAGAACATGACCATTATGATTATAGGGTTTCACAATCACCAAAAAAAATCTATTAACTTACTCAAGGTATCTCAGTATTATAATAATAAACAATAATAAAAGCAGCCTTTAAAATGAGATGGAACCATGTTTTTCCAGTAAATTTGTCCCAAGAGCGGCACTTAAACTTTAAGTGTAATAATAACAATTAAAAATGCTGTGCTCTTGTATGGCAACTTTTCTAGAGAATGATCCCAATAAAGATTTCAAACTGTATATAAAGATTGCTCAACTATCATTGGAAAGGACCACTTCCTGCCGTTCGAATATACAATGTCTCTTACTCCTTTTTTTTTTAAGGGGGATACAGTCATTTTTCTACAGGGAACAGTTTTGCCTTTTACAAGGCAGAAGCTTAACTGACTAATATCAAATTAGGACACAACCCCAGAGAAAACACTCATAATCTTGCAAACCCTTTATGATCCACTCGTTCAGTTGCGGTCATTATAAAATGGATTAAAAACCTTAATCCAGTCATCTTCTTCCACGGTACAGATTTGATGAGATCTTGGAAAAAGAAGAGCAGATCTACTGTCTTCATTCTATGTGTGAACACTTGCATGAACAAGCAAAAGAAAAGATAAGGGTCAACAAACCACCAACTCAATAGAATACAGGCCACAGAAGGGCAAGAGGCACAGAGGAGAGCAGGAGGTATGAGCACAGTGTTGAAAGAAACACGGTGAGGCTCAGAGGGGGGATTACACAGGGAAGAGGCTGAAGCAAGAGCGCTGCTTGAAGAAGATAAGATTACGTCGGTGGCTGTGGCAGCAAGTCTAAAAATGGAGGCCAAATGAGAAAGCTGGGGAGAGAAGAGAAAGCTCTATTTATTACTTATTTATTAAAAAATCATATAGACCATTTCTTTAGAGACCTGATCATGGGAGCTCACCAAAAAAAGAAAAGAAAAAGAAAACCATAAACATAAAATCATTAACATTAACCACTATCAAAAACCAGCCAATAAAACCCAGAAGCATAAAGCACATAAAAATCCAAAACATAAAATATTTGGTAGCCTAAAATTTCCTTTACTAGTTCCTAGTCCAGTAGCAGATAATATTTTTTTTTTTAAAAAAGATCAACACCCCCCCCCTCTCCGCAGCCACAGTTAAAAGCCTGGGTAAAAATAAATGTTTTGGCTTGATGCCTAAAAGACAGTAGGAAAGACACCAGGGGAAGGGCACTCCACAGGTAAGATGCCAGGACTGAAACAGCTCTGTCTCTGGTAACCACCCACCTCATGTTTGCAGGAGAGGAGCTGGAGATCTCCCAGAATTACAACTGATCTCCAGCCTACAGGAATCAGCTCCCCTGGAGCAAACCGCTGCTTTGGAGGGTGAACTCTGTGGCATTACACCCAGCTGAGGTCCATCCCTTCTCCAAACCCTGCCCTTCCTGGCTCCACACCCAAATCTCCAGGAGTTTGCAAGTGGAAGGTCCCTTTAAACTATCAGCTGGCAGGTGGTGAGGGGGAATCCCCCCGCCTCCTGCTAGCTGATGGTTTAAAGGGACCTGCTGCTTGCAAGCGGCAGGAAAAGTTTATATGGCCATTTCCCTGCAGAAATGGGCATTTAAACTGCCCCTTTAATACGACCCAAACAAACCAGTAGACCAGTTCGTGGAAACGAGCTTCCACAAACCACTGGTTCGTGAACCACGAACCGGCCTGGTTCGTGTGTTTTTTTGGGTCGTAATTGGATTCATGCCCATCTCTACCGGCTCTTGTCCTTTACCTGCTATTGTCATTCAGCATCTGAAATCACTCAACTCTTCAAGATATGAGTACAAATAGATTCACGTTCTAGCTGTATCTAAAGAAGTGAGCTGTGACTCATGAAAGCTCATACCTTACCACAAATTTCATTAGTCTTATAGGTGCTTTCTCTTTTCTACTGCTACAGACAGACTAACACGGCTATCCATCTTGATCTATCTGCTTGGACTTTTGTGTCAGAGCTTGCACAAATGTTTACCTAACTTGATTCTGCACACATTGGATAATGCACTTCCAATCCTCTTTATAGATCATTTGGAACGGATTTTTTTGTGTGTGGAACAAAAAAT
Source organism: Eublepharis macularius (assembly GCF_028583425.1). Taxonomy (NCBI): domain Eukaryota; kingdom Metazoa; phylum Chordata; class Lepidosauria; order Squamata; family Eublepharidae; genus Eublepharis; species Eublepharis macularius. The sequence continues at coordinate 33,453,214 of NC_072805.1, forward strand.
CCACCTCAAATGATTGATAAAGTGCATTGAAAGTGCATTATCCAACGTGTGTGGAATCAGTGACTATTTTCTTCTGTTATGGTTGCTTGAGTGTAATTCAGAGTTTAACAAATATTTTAAATCTTTGATTGAGCTGACTGACTTGGGGGTACAAATTTGCACAAATAAGGGAAGCAATGGGGAAAGAGAAGCCCTTACATGAATGACTGATTTCAAACATTGAATGATGTTTTAGGACTTTGTGGGTCTTGCAACTCAGAGTTCCAGGTCAGATGGGACAGCTGGCCTATAACTTAATTGTTGGTTGTTGTGGATTTTCCGGGCTGTATAGCCGTGGACTTGGCATTGTAGTTCTTGAAGTTCTGCCAGCAGCTGTGACTGGCACCTTCAGAGGTGTAGCACCAAAAGACAGAGATCTCTCAGCGTCACCTACAATGCCAAGACCACGGCTATACAGCCCGGAAAATCCACAACAACCATCGTTCTCCGGCCGTGAAAGCCTTCGACAATATATATAACTTAATTGTTTAAGCATCCCTGCTAACCAATCCGTGCTGAAAAAGCTAACACACTGAATGCAATCTTTAACTGCAGTATGGTAGCTCCACATGAATCATTCATATGAAGTATATCTTAATTTCTTTCTCTGGGGCTTCTAAAAATAAAACCAATGATTCTGTAACTTCAACCATGTGTTAGAATTGCTTTTCTGATAAAGCCACTTGCGGAGGAAGTCAAGAAGATGCACAGAGCAGGTCTCCCTCCCCTTTTGTTCCTAGCCCCCCCCCCATTCTATCAGTCCTAAGTCAACTGGCGAAGGAGAGCTCTCTCTGAAAGCAGGCATTAAATCATCACAATGGTTGCGTGTTGCTGTTTCATGGCCTAAAGACCAAATGAGTTTCTCGTGATGCTCCACTTAATGGCAAAAGTTCCTGTTGTGGGACTTGGTGCCACGTCACGGAGTCCAAAGTAGGAAGCCATCCTGACAGGGGTAGTGGAAGCTCTCGCCTCTTTCAATGAGATCTGGGTCATTTTAATTGATCCCAGCAGGCTCCTTCGTTTCTGGGTCCCCCCCAATAAGCCCACCTAACTCATCACCCGGAGTAGCTTGATTCTTTGCCAAGCAGCTGAGACAATACCTCCAGGGAAGAGACGGCTCCTTGGCTTGCTCTAGGGAAGTTTCATTAACCTCTTCCCTGCTGATCCAGGCTGATGTGTGGGAGCACGGAGTCGGCTCACAGCAACGCTTCGTTATATTTTTCTCCTGATCCATTTAACAAAGGCATAATCTGATGTTCGCTTTCGTAGTTTGGGGCTCAGAAGATGTTCTCTGTGCATTGCCTGTGCAATGGAGTCTTTCAGTAAGTGGAGCGAGCAAGAGAACTAATGGGTACACTGATGGCTTATTGTAATCTGCAGAGTGTAATGTTGGTAAAACTTACAATGCAGCTCCCAAGACCACAACATCATCACAAGAGTTTCCCCCCTTACTCGCTTATTTCCATGCCTATTTATTAAATGTTATTTATTTCTTATCTTTTGTCATGGAACTTATGGTGGTAGATTTAATTTTCCCAGGAGTTAGTTTCCCCATCCAAATACTGATCTGAACCAGACCCATTGATCTTCAACATGACTGCAGTATCACGTGCCCTTCAACTACACCCTGAGATCCGAACCACAGCCCTGCATTGTGACTGGGATCCATCCCGTTCACTCGAAGGAAGGCCTTTTGAAGCAATTGGAGATTTGTCCAGTTCTCATTTCCTGGACCTCCACAAGATCAGCTTCTGGTAGCAGCTGAAGACTCAGGCAGCAGAGATGGCTTGGGAGAAACAGTTGCAAAATCTGTAGAGTAAAATGGGTTGGAAGAAGAATTCTAAATTTTTAAATTTTATTTACATTACCTGTAGTCCGCCTTTCTCACTAAGACTCAAGGCAGATTACACCATTTAAGTCAATACGATCAAGCAGAAATCCAATACGGAGCTGAAACAATGCTGAAAATAAAACATAATTAACATGACATATTAAGTGATGTGGTACTGTCTGATAGGAGCATACTTACAGCAACAGGCAGTATGCAGTAGTATAGGCTACAGTCCCTATCCCTGTACCCGATGGGTCTCTTTGACAGCCCTCCTGAATAATTTAGTTTTGCATAGTTTGCAGAAAGCTGGGGAGCCTGACCTCTTCAGGCAGACCATTCCATAAGGTGGGGGCCACTGAAACTGTGGCATAAGCAGACAGGTATTGATACAGAGGAGTAACCAAGTGGCAAACTCATAACATTGAAGAATAGCCCTCCTCCTGATGTCATATAAGATGAACTAGGGAGCATCTTGTTCCATGTCTGGTGTAGTACTTAAGAGCGGCAGGACTCTAATCTGGAGAACTGGGTTCAATTCCCCACTCCTCCACTTGAAGCCAGCAGGGTGATCTTGGGTCAGTCACAGCTCTCTCAAGCGCTCTCAGACCCACCCACCTCACAGGGTGATTCTCATGAGGATAATAACACACTCTGTAAACCCCTCTGAGTTTGGCATTAAGTTGTCCTGAAGAGTAGTATATAAATCAAATGTTGTTGCTGTTGTTGTTATTTATGGCCTGGCAAAAAGCCTCCCTGGCAAAAAGAGTTCTACTTGCTGGTCCAAAGTGTTTTCTGGATTTGTTCCTTCATCTTACCATCTATTCCTGGTAGCACAATGAGAACAAGATGGGTTCTCAGGATTAGTAACAACAACTACACCTACAACAACTGTGCTTATACACCACTCTTCTGGACAGATTGGTGTGCCAAACAGAGTGGTGAACAAAGTCAGTGTTATTATTATCCCCACAAACACAGCTGGGGAACTGGGACTGAGAGGAGTGGCTTCCCCAAGGCCACCTGCTGAGCTCATGGCAGCAATGAGAGTCAAACCAGCAGAGTGCTGATTCACAGCCCAACCACTTAGCCACTATACTACAGCAGCTCTGTATATTCAGCTGGCCAACCCCCTTGCCAGTAAACAGATGTCCCATTAAGGCCACAACAAGTATATAGAGGACCTATCTCATCAAGCTGCTGTGCCCAAGCAACTGGGATTCAGGGGTATACTGCTTCTGAACATGGGAGTCCAGTTTAGCTATCATGAAAGTTATGGCCCTATCCTCCCAGAATTCATTAAACCCTCTTTGGAAGCCATCGATGCTATTGGCCATCATCATTATATCATATGGCTGTGAATTCCTCAAGATAAGTATACCACTGTGTGCAGAAGTACTTTCCTTTGAAACTGACGGGGTGGGAACTAATTAGGATTGGGGGGGGGTAACTCTGAAGGAAGTGTCTTCCAAAGGAAGTAGCTTTCTCCAGGCAATCAGAATCATTTACATTTCCCCCTAGCCCACTCTTGATTTCCCTTTGAGGTTTATATTGCTTTTGCCTCTCCTATATTTTTGAATATCCTACGGAGCAGCAGAGCAGTTTTAACATGGCACATTGCTAAACAATTGCATTCACTTTCAGAAAGTTCTTTTCATTTTCTCTTGAAAGGAGACCTAAGCTAAATACCAAAATTCCTTCACTGCCTCGTACGGCTGAGTGCACTAAAATATAAAAACCTTGATTTAAGCGTTTTTGTATTCAAAGATCATAGGCAAGTATTCATTTGAAGGTTCAGTGGCATTTTGAAATGAGAACATCATATATAAAGATGTCAGCAACGGAGCCTCCTATGGAGAGGCTGAAAGGAAAAGAAGAACAGAATAAATAGGAAGGTTTCCAGGTTCCAAGAAATTTTAACATCTCATTACGTAGATTACTCTCTATGTAATTTTCCAATATTTCTTATTATAAACTTCTGAATGGTATTGGTTAAAATTACTTAATGTCTGTCGTCAACTTAGTCTTATTCATTATTTGCCTGAAATAAACAAATAAAAAGGTTTAAAATGGCTGGTTTCAGGAAGTAAGCAATTTTCTGTTGATGCAAATCTTTCAACATTTCCAAAGCTTGCAATGGTAGAGGGGGGGAAAGGTGGATTTGGGGAAAAGAAACCAGGGGGTAGCCAACCCTGAATACCCCGCAAGCAATGCACATTCTAATCCATATCACTTGCAGAGGTTCATACAGAATTGCATTTTGCTCCCGAAGTGCAAATTCTTTCTCACAGTCCCCCAGTATTTTAGCCTTGCCAACAATGGTATTATCACGAGATACAATGCTTTCAATTTGTTCCAATCCTGCTCGTTAGTCAAATGAGCCGTGTGATAAATGTGTAGCTGTCGTAAGTGGTAGCATTCCCCAAGCACCGCTAGATGGGTCTCCATATTTGGTCTGATATCTGTCTTGCATCGTATCGATCCAGTGAAACCAAGGTCAAATATGAGCTCACCAGTCCAACCTGTGTCGTGAAATTTGTGTGTCCATCTTTCAACTTTTGCTTCCACAGCCCTTCTGTAGACTGGCTATAAAAACAGCTGAGATGTCAGAAAGAAATGATTCTTTGGGTGTCTGAAGTTTTTAACAATTTCCTCATTGCAAGAAGTGATTCATATTTGGCGACTGTCTTCAGAAATCTGGAGTTATGATACCTGCTGCCCTCGAGACCTCCCACTAAGTGTCTTCTTCATTGCCTGGTGCAGATCTAAATTAAGCAGTACAAGTTATCAGCAAGTCCCTCAGCAAACACTGAGGAGTTGAGTATTTTTGCAGTTTTAATGGAACAGTTCACAGCAAAACCTCTCAAATAAGATGCCCAGAGGAACAGATGGCAAAATTTCCCAGCTCTTATGGATTCAGAATCAGCAGCTGCCTCCACACGGATTTTTTGTTCCACCTTGGCTTTCAAGCGGGAGCAGGTGGAGGGTTTTAGACCATCCGTCTGAGATTATCCTCCATTCATTCTCCTTCCGTGTACTTCCACATTTTCTCCTGGTTTGTTCAAGGTTGCCCCAGAGTGTTTTGCTGTGATCTTTCTGGGAAGTTCAGAGTCAAAGTGGGCTTTCCCCCACTTTGTGGACAGGAATGTGTGAATTTCTAAACCTCTCCACCTGTATCAGTGCCATTTTTCCTACAAAATCGAAAAGAGTCCAGTAGGACGTTTAAGACTAACCAACTTTACTGTAGCATAAGCTTTTGAGAATCACAGTTCTCTTCGTCAGATGCGCATCTGACAAAGAGAACTGTGATTCGCGAAAGCTTATGCTACAGTAAAGTTGGTTAGTCTTAAACGTCCTACTGGACTCTTTTCGATTTTGCTACCACAGACTAACACGGCTAACTCCTCTGGATCTATTTTCCCTACACAGCAACATCCCCCTTCTTCCATCATCAGTAGGCTTTTTATCCATTTTTAACCTGTAACTATAGTGGGAGCGATAAGCGTTTGTCGAGCCAGGCAAAACCGGAAGCCACTCCCTGTTCATAACTATAGTGGTATAAGAGCAAGAGTAATGTCCAGTAGCACCTTAAACACCAACTCTTTCTAGGGATGAAGGGAGATTTGGCTCTTGTAAGCTCATACCCTGGAAACCTAGTTGGTCTTTAAGGTGCTACTGGACCCAAATCCTGCTTTTCTACTGCAAATCAGCACTGCTAGCCACCTAAAATTATAGCGGTACAGATTTTTTAAAAACCAACAGCAGTTGAGAGAGGGGAATGGTGAGGACCAAGAGACACCAAGGAAAACATGAAGAATATATCCCCTGGCACAGAGTGGTAAGCTGCAGTACTGCAGCCCAACCTCTGCTCACGTCACGACCTGAGTTCGATCCTGGCAGAAGCCAGGTTCAAGGTTGACTCAGCCTTCCATCCTTCCAAGGTTGGTAAAATGAGTACTCGTTTTCCTGGGGGTAAAGTGTAGATGACTGAGGAAGGCAATGGCAAACCACCCCGTAACAAAAAGTCTGCCAAGAAAACATTGTGATGCGACATTCCCCCATGGGTCAGTAATGACTCGATACTTGCACAGGGGACTACCTTTACCTTTATAGATGCTCTGTTGTCCCTGTGAATGCCTGTGCACAGCATAAATGAGGGAACAACTAGGAATCGTCACAAAGATGTGAAAATGGCCTTACACTGAATCAGAATTTTTGGTCCATTAAGATGAGCATTATCTACTCAGACTGGCAGCAGCTCTCCAGGGTTTTAGGTTGAGGTCTTTACTGGAGACCTTTAAACTGGAGATGCTGGGGATTGAGTCTGGGACCAGTCCCTCCCTGCCATTTAGAAGCATTCTGTGTACATAATGGCTCTACACCCATGGATAAGAATTCTCAAAAGTCTGTCACTGAGTTCTCAAACCTGCCCCCCTCCCTGCACCAGGTACCAGATAATGGACAGCCACTGGTGGTATTCTGAATCATTCCTAAGTAGATGCCTTCTCCTATCCAGGAGCTTGGTCCGAGGCTTATGCAATTCATAATAACAGCAGCAGCAGCAGCAGCAACAGCAACAGCAACATTCGATTTATATACCGCCCTTCAGGACAACCTAATGCCCACTCAGAGCGGTTTACAAAGTATGTTATTATTATCCCCACAACGATCACCCTGTGAGGTGGGTGGGGTTGAGAGAGCTCCAGAGAGCCGTGACTAGCCCAAGGTCACCCAGCTTGCTTCAAATGGAGGAGTGAGGAATCAAACCCGGCTCTCCAGATTAGAGTCCTGCCGCTCTTAAGTGACTGACCCAAGGTCACCCAGCTGGCGTCAAGTGGAGAAGTGGAGAATCAAACCCGGCTCTCCAGATTAGAGTCCCGTGCTCTTAACCACTACACCAAGCTGGCTCTCAGAGATGCAGACGATTCAGCCATTCATGCCCAGTTTCTGGAAAAGTTCGAAACCCAGCTATACAGAGACAAAAAGAAGCATTTTAGAAGCATTTAAACTTATTTAGCATCCTTTAGACTGCAAAAGAAAAGAAAGGGGGAGGGGAGTAACGACAAGAAGGAATGAAGCAATATAAAGATAACCAGCCAAGCAACAACTCTTCCTTCTCAGAAACTCCAAATAAAAATTTCACTCAACCCCAACAGACCAGATGTCTCCAATTAAACTCAGAGGCAATTCAGAGTTTTTGCTGCTGTTTCCTTTTTTTATGTAGTTTTCCGCTGAAGTCATATCCATACATCTTACACAAACCAGACGAGTACGGAGTTCAACGTTTGCATGTGTTGGAGGCTTAATTTTGCGGCAGCAACACGACCCTTTGTCAGATAATATGGACTTCAATATATACTGCCGGACTGAACATTTACAAATCTATATGTATCTGCAGGGGGGAGGGGTTGAAAGAACTAACTCTAATGGTGCACTTAATTCACCTCCTTTTTTTTTTTTTTTGTAGTGAACAGATATACAAAAGGGCCATTTCCACACACGTTGAATAATGCACTTTCAATGCACTTTTGCAACCCTTTGGAAGTGGATTTTTTGTTCCACACATGGAAAATCAGTTTCAAATATTCACTAAAGAGTATTGAAAGTGGATTATCCAACGTGTGTAGAAGCAGCCACGGATAAACACATGTTTGCCTAATCACACAATGCTGTTCAAACCATGGGGGCCACATACGATTCTGCATCTTTCTCCTGTGCCTCAAGGTGAATAAAGTACATATATGAGGATACAGAGTGAACTGGCCCTCACAGCCACCCTATTCCATTGAGGAAGATCTTCATGGGGAAAGAAACTTTGCATCCCAAATCAGTCTCAGGATAACTCTGCATGTCAGGGTTGAGTGAACGTTGCCTGTTCCATTCCAAACTCGCAAACAACGTAATCTTAGAATCATAGACTCATAGGGTTGGAAGTGACCTCCAAGGTTACAACGCAGGTCACAATGAAGGGACCTTCAGGGCACAATGCAGGGAATTCACAACTACCTCCTCCCCCCAGACACCCACCGATCCCTGCTCCATGCCCAGAAGGTGGCAAAATACCATCAGGATCCCCAGCCAAACCGGCCTGAGGAAAAGTGCTACCAGACCCTCAAGGTGGCAATTGGCATTACTCTGGGCATGTGAGAAGGGGCCACGAGAACTAAGCACTGTCCTGCTCAAGACTGCATCAAGATTTGTGTGTGTGTGTGTGTGTGTGGTATTTTACTGGTGCTCATATGCACTGATAAAATAACACCCCAAAGGAAACTTGCTATGCCTGGGTGTGCAATCATATCACTGTGGTGTTTTATCAACATGAAGACACAAAGCAGGAATGTACAGAAAGGGAGAATATACTCCTGTGCTGTACACAGTAGCAAATTGCACATGCCTGGTTTGGAATAAATGTTTGGAATTTTCAAAAGGAATAATGTAGGATTTCAAGCACATTGGTGCCCCTTTAGACACAAGAGCAGACTACCCTGAATTCCAAAATCGAAGGAGAAAATTGGATTCTAAGGTTTTGAGAAGTATTCGCTACCGATAAAGTTTTATAGGCGCCGTTTTGTCAGTGCAGCAGAGACGGTGGAGTTTTAGATTGTTGAAAAAACATTGCTTGATGTTTGCAAAGAGAGATACTGGATTGGATCCTGCAACCCATCAGCAGAAGGCCCTGCTGGGTGCCAATCTTCCTGGCTTTCCCTACACCAGCAAGCACTTTGGTTGTCGGACCTCCAGAGAGGAAAAGTCACATGGGTGGGAAGGCTGCAGGGGAGAGGGGGAAGGGGGTAAATTTGTGGCCTCCTGCTTCTTGGTTAAATGGAGCTCCAATGAGGGAAGAAGCAGAAATGAGCCTTTCCACCTCTTTCTCCCTCTCCACTGCAACCTTTTAACCCATGTGGCTATTACTCCATGCAGGTCCCATAACCAGGGGAATAATTTTTCCTAGGTCATAAACGGCTGCTGGGGACGAGGGAAAAAATTTGGGGGAAGATCAGGGACCTTGCCTGACCATTGTACTGTATTCAACCTCAAGCACAAAAATTTGTGTCTGATTGGGTCCCAGTTAGCTGACTGGGATGTATGTCCAATTACCCAACACAATGCCTAAGAGAATGAGCTGTGATCCAGAAGCACGCTGGTTGGAACCTGATCTCAGCCACCAACTCATTGAATGTCATTGGGCAGCCCACTCTGTCACCCTCAATGCCCCCTCTACAAAACACAGATAACAATATTGGCTGACCTTGCCGGGCTGTTGTTCGGTTTGCCGTGGTACTCCTTGTGAAGTCTTAACTTTGAAAGTGCTGCGCCTCGGTATTATTATATGCCACATGCTTGATTTTTCTTTTGATGGTTGATATGTAATTGATATCATACAATGTATAAAAATAAGTCATGCAGCCGGACTATTGCAAACTGTTTCATTTATAAGACACTGAAAAATGAATCAATGCAAAATCATAAATCATTTCATATTTAGGCCAGTAGAGATTTGCATTGACTTAATACGATTCTTTTTTAAAAAAATCCCTCTGGTTTTCATTTGGAGACACAAATCAAAATTTGGGTCTGGGGAAGAAAATAAAGTCTTTGTGACATAGATAATGAAAACTGAAGTAAAGCAAAATTACAAAAACGACACAATGATTTAACCATACTGTGTTAGACCTTACAAAGTGCCGGATCAAGGATTTTTGCAGAGATGTATCTGCCCCGCTTTTCCTTTGCCCTGTCACTGGCTTGTGAAACCCTGGAGGTTGATGCTGAGATCTGAGGAACCCTTGTGGACAAAAATAGGAGGCTCCAATTGGTGCAAAATGCTGCAGCTCGACTATTAGCAGGAGCGAGCAGGAGCATGAACATCACTGCCAGCCTGCATTCACTCCATTGGCTACCTATCAGTGACATTACTCAGTTCAAGGTATTGGTTATTACTAGAGGTGGGCACAGATCGGGGAAACCCCATGCACCACCAGCCCGTGGTCCATCGATTTTCATGGACCACGAACCACAAACTTTTCACAGACCAGCCCCGTTTATGAACTGGTCCGTGGCCTGTCACTTCCAGCAGCCATGGCTCTGCCCCCTTCACACCCAGAGAGCCCAAACCTGCAGAGAATCTTCAGCAGCCTCTCCCCCAGCCACCCTCCAAGTTTGGTCACAATTGCTTTTCGGACTTCCGAGTTACAAACCCCCAAATCAGCTGCCCCATGAAACTTTCAGTAGATACTGGAGTCAAAAATGCCAATTGACTTGCATTGGATAGCATCACCAAAAAGTTGCAATGAGGCAAAATCAAACAGAAAAGGGTGAGGGAAAAGCCCCCTCGCTCACCACACAGATACTTCCCCAGCCATTGCCTAGGGAATTAATTCTTGCTCCTTGCTGGCATAGAGAAGAATGAGAGCTCTCTGGTTGGCAGGCAGAGCTGCCTATCAAGGTTTTGAGGGCTCAGATTGGCTGCAGAACATCCACCCCTCCCTTGCAGAATGGGAGCTCTCTGCTTGACAGGCAGAGCTGCCTATCAAGGTTTTGAGGGCTAAGACTGGTGTTGCCATGGCTGCAAAACATCCACCTCTCTGTTGCCTAGGGAATTAATTCTTCCTCCTTGCTTTCATAGAGCAGAATGGGAGCTGTCTGGTTGGCAGGCAGAGCTGCCTATCAAGGTTTTGAGGGCTAAGATTGGTTGCAGAATGTCCATCTTTCCATTGCCTAGGGAATTAATTCTTCTTCCTTGCTCCCATAGAGCAGAATTGGGGCTCTCTGCTTGGTTTTTAACGGCTGCAAAAGGCCTGCGGACTTCCTCTCCATTGCCTAGGGAATTGATAGATCGGTGCCAGGATGTCTGGACTCACAGACCAAGGACCAACAGACTGGCTCAAATTGACCAAAATTCATGAAAAAAGTGAGTCCTACAAGCTGTGTGTTCACAAACCATGAACCAGGCCAAACAGTACAAAATTTTGGTCCATTTTCTGGACCATGCCCACCTCTAGTTATTACATACAAAGCTCTTCTCGGCCTTGGCCCTGCATACCTACAGGACCACCTCCCTCCCTATGTCCCTCCACAGCAGCTTTGCTCATCCAAACAAGGCCTCTTGCATGTGCCAGCCTGCACATGGGTGATATCAACAACAGCCAGTACACAGGCTTTTTCTGCGGTGGCCCCTGTGGAATGGCCTGCCTGAGGAGGTCAGAAGAGCCCCCACTCTCTTTGCTTTCCACAAAAATTGCAAAACCGAATTATTCGAAAAGGCATTTTACTCAGATAGGAGGGTGGTATTATAGGGAGGGGAGTCTCAGATGCTTCACTAATGATTTAGGGACCATAGACTTCACCACTCTGTTGCCTTTCATATTATCTGTTGCTTTAAATATGTTCTCCTATATACTACCTGTGCTTCATGCTGTCTAGTGTCAGTCCTAGAATTGATTATGTTCTGTTTCAGCAATTTTTCAACTCCATATTGAATCCTTGCTAATGCAACATCTTTGTAAACTTGCATTTATTTACCCTATGACATTGTTTATAGAAATGTCCTTGATCCTGATTGCAATCATCTCACACTATGTAATCCGCCTTGAGTTTCAGTGAGAAAAGCGGACTATAAATGGCATAAATAAATAAGCAAATAAATAAATAAATAAATAAATAAATAAATAAATAAATAAAATGTAAACACAGTGCACCATTGGGAGAGGGACAATAAGAAGATAGAATTAAGCGAAACTGCCCCTTTCCCTCTTGTATGAGAAGTACAATGCATACACAATATGGACAGGGAGTGATTTCATCCCATTTAACATCTTCATTGTGCTTTCCTGTACCCCATTGTGATCCACAAGCATCTCCCAACACTAAAGATCAAACTAGACATGCAAGTTTTTAAAGAGTTGGGCCCAGGTCCCCCAGATCGAATTCGTGTTCCTGCAGCCACACAGCAGCTGTGGTGAATGGCTGTTAAAAAATAAAAGAGACCCCAGACAGCCTCTGAATGCCACTGAGGGGGGAGGAAGGTTTCTTACCACCCCCAAACCATTTTCCAAAACAGCAAACAGGAGGGGGGATCTCTGTTTTTGCTGCTCCACATGAAGTATTCTGTGTAGGTGGAGCAATAAAAACAGGGAAATATCCCCCCCCCATCTACTTTGACACAGGGAAATGGCTTTGGGGTACCCGTCATATCGGTTAGCATTTGGAGTCCATTTGCATTCTCTTTTATTTTTGAACAGCCATTCCCCTCAGCTACTGTGAGGCTGTGGGGAACCCCAGTTGGGTTTGGGGCACTTGGACCCAACTCTTTAAAAACCTGCATGTGTAGTTAGACCACCAGTCTTGGCTTTTGAAGGAATCACACGGTGAGTGTTAATGAAGGAGAATGAGGAATTTAAGTCCTGGTGCTGTTGATTTAGGCTACTCAACCTATAAGCTTTAGATCTGGATTTTGCTCACTGGCGTTTCAAAGTATTGAGATCGGGATGAAAGGAACTTAACATGGGAATGTATGGCAGCTTTGGGCTTATATTTCTTAAGTCGGAGGCCCTCCCCTCTACACATCACAGCACAAATTGCCTTTGAAATTCTGAAAACTTGTTGAAGTGCTATAGTGTGGTGGTCTGCTGTTCAAAGGTGGGGATAAGTGTTTTCTCTTTTTTTAAGCCAGGCCCCCAGGCATCCAGGAAACAGCTCTTTAGCTGCTGGCCAATATATTTAATCTGCATCTCATGTCAATTAGTAATTAGCAATTTACAGATAATTCCTGAAATTATTAAAGAAAAAAATGGTGCATAATTATCTGCACATTAATTCTGCCATCCACTGTGAGACCTGTTTTTTTTAAGCTGCCTTTATTAAGTCTTTATTCTTTCCCAAGTAATAAATTCAACTTCATTGCTGTTTATTTTTAATTACTTCTGTCTCGGGTTTTCTTTGCTGTTTGTGGAGGCACTGGGAGCTCCTGGTATATAATTTAGGAGAGCCGTCCACATGGCTTTGGAACTGTACCGTTTATTTTGAAAAGATTAAGCCCATTAACTGTTTGAACTTTTCCAGTTCAAATTTAGTCTCTTGCCAAAACCAGCTTAAATATTTTGAAACTCAGCCCTTGGTGAGACCACCTACAAGTTTAAAAGAGACATCTTTCAAAACATAACAAGCTTGAGGCTTCCCAATAGCTTCTTTTTAAATATCATGACAAAAATAACTTTGGGTGAGGCTGGTTTCAAATGACAATCTGTCTTCACATAAGAATGCCCTAATCTGTGTTTCTTTAGGCACAGGTTCTCTGAGGAAGAGGTAATAAATGCCATGTTAGGAGAATCTTGACAGAACCTTCCTAAAACAACATCTGGTAGTGAAGAAGCCTAAAGGAATGAGATCTGGGGTTTGGCCCTCAGATGAGGAGAGGAGAAAGTTTAGGTTTCACCCTGGTTCCACCTCTTCCTTCCTTACTCTAGTGTTGTCAACTTTCAGGTGAAGATTGAGCATCCCCTGGAATTAGAACTGATCTCAGAACTATAGAGATCAGTTCCTTGGAAAAATGGCCACTTTGGAGGGTAGGCTTTACGGAATTATACTACCCCCCTGAAGTCCCTCCCCAAACCCTGCCCTCCCCAGTGTCCAAATCACTAGGCATTTTTCAACTGAGAGTTGGCAGCCTTATCTGGGACAGAGGGCCAAGCTACAAGTGACAAATGAACGGCAAGTGGATTGAGTGGAGAGCAAGTGGAGGGCAAGTGAACAGGGAGGAATACACTTGCCATTCGAGTGTCATTCGTCACTTGTAGTTTGGCCCAGAGTTTAGCTCTCTCAGAGTTTAGCTCTCTCTCACACACACAGTTTTCAGGATTTTGGTATACCGATTAAACGGGTCCTAGTATATCCTAGTATATATAAGGCGAGCCATATTGGCGACGGCTCACTTTTTATCCTCACGCAGGCGCATTGCTGACGACAACTCTGGCTTCGAGGCTGCTGCGAAGTGCCTGCTTGCCACCAGGAGGGGGCCCGTCAGATTGACGGCCTAAGCACTCCTCCCTGCATCTCTCTTCAGTGCCCTCCCACTCTGGCTTCCAGGCCACTACGAAATGCCTGCTTGCTGCTGGGAGACGGCCTGCCAAATCTAGACCCTGTGGTATTTTTTTTTCACACAACGGGTGTTGATTCTTGTCCAGAAATATTTGGGTATATCTCGGAATATTTCGGACACCATTTTAGGGTTTCTGGGGCTGTTTTTCTTATGCCTTTCTTCATGTTTCTAGGACTCCAGAGCAACAAGAGGGATGAAAATGGAAACATACCCTTAGGGGGAACTCAAACTGTCTGCCCAAACATGACAATTCTCTTGTTCCTCCATAGAATATATTAAAATATTATTTCAAGTTTTTCTGTGTTTTTTGTTTTCCTGGGTTGGTTTTGTAGTTGGGGGGAAGCCTTTTTCCTTCTAGTTCTTTTAAAAATAATCTTCTTTGTTTTATTTTGTGCTGTTTTCTTGGCTTGTTTTATAATTGCTTTCTATTTTTTCTCTTTCTAAAACATTTTAATTTTGTTGTTTCTAAATTGTTACCATTTGAAAAACTTTTATCTTTTCACGTTCTTCTGGTTCTGGTTTCACAGTTGTTCTTCTATAGTTGTTTTAAAGATTTTTCTGTTGTCTTTTGGAGGGAGTGGATTTGTGGAGTTTGGGGGTTTGAAAATGTAAATGTTGCAGCAGATTTTAAAGAAAATTTATGACTAGGTTGTAATAACAGTTAACTGTGGGTGAGGGTTTGGGTATTTTTAAAAAACAAGGTTCGTTTGGTTTAGACTTTCTGGTTTGACATTGGTCATGCAACAATATCCATCACTTACACCAAATTCTCTGGTTTGACATTGGTTCTTTTAGGTGATATAATTCTTTTTTAATTTGTTCTCTGCTTGTTATTTATATATGATCTGTGATTTTATAAATACTGTACTGTTTAGTTTAAGACCTCATGTCAAAGGAACTTATTGCTAAAGTTTCTTTTAGGCTTGCCACCTTGTCCTGTGGTTCTGCTGGGACCCATTGGTTCTGTTGGGATTGCTGTTTCCGTTTGCATTTGGAGGTTTGCGGCCAGTGGTCGTTCTTGCATGCCTGGTTATTGGCTTCTTTGAATCCTTCCTCCCGTAGGAAAAAAGAGAGATAAGTGGCACTGATTTCACTCTCACTCACTGGCCATCCCACAGTGCTGTCCAAAGGACCGCAAGTGTGCTGCTGTCCTGTTGCTGTGCTGATGTGATGTTGTTGCCCATACCGCTTTCCATCTCCATCTCTTCAGACACTATAGTTTGGGTATCTATCTACCTTATCTCTGGTTCATCCATGGTCCTCAGCTAAGTGCTTGGCCAGTCCCTATTCTGCAGATGGGGAGAGGTACGGAGAGAGGTGAATGGGACCAGAAACCCATACATTGTAACAGAGCAAGATTTGGGTCCAGTAGCACCTTAAAGACCAACTAGATTTCCAAGGTATGAGCTCTGAGGGCCAAGCTACAAGTGACAAATGACACTTGAACAGCAAGTGGATTGATTGGAGGGCAAGTGAACAGGGAGAAATACACTTGCCATTCAAGTGTCATTCGTCATGTGTAGCTTGGCCCTGAGTGTCAAAGTTCCCTTTGTCAGATGGGAGCGTTATACATGATAACAATATGTTTTTTTAAAAAAATAGCTTGTCTAAAAGGAAAAAGAATTAGGCCATAGACTGGAGGGCTGGGTATCTTTCCCCCCAGTGTGGGGCACAGTGGAGCAAGGAGAGAATGAAATATTCAAATTCATTTCTAAACAACGAGGCTTCTGCCCCTGCCTTGCCAGTATAATTCCTGTTTGCTGATAAGGGCCGTTTCCACACACGTTAAATAATCCACTTTCAATACGCTTTAGTGCACATTTGTAACTGATTTTCCATGTGTGGAACAAAAAATCCACTTCTAAAGGATAACTAAAGTGCATTGAAAGTGCATTATTCAATGTGTGTGGAAACGGCCAAGATGTTGGTTTCAAGAGTTATCACCAGCAATTGCCAGGATGAGTCCATTTTATGTAAATGGACTAGTTACTATTAATTTCTGTGGGTGCTGAATGATTTATGAAGTGTCTTTTGGATACAGGGAAGTTGAATCAGAAGGGGGGGATGTTCAAAAAGATCCTCTGTTGATAAATAGCATCTCTCATTTATGAATCCCGCCCATGGAGTCTTTTATCTTTCAGAAGGGGGGAAGCGCAGAATGATAAAATAATAGCTAAATAAAGAAATAAACAAGCAAGCAAAGGACTGAATGGGCAATGTTGACTAATGTTGTTCTCTCTCTCTCTCTCTTTGGACAGAGAAAATACCTATATAACCAGGAAAATGACTGTCAATCACCAATCACTCATTAAAGACTCACCAACTGCAGTGTCTTTTCCCTCTCTACACCGGGACAGTGAAAAGATCTACTTTCCCAAGGGCAGGAGAGGAGTGTAAAGGCCTGTTGAATTGTTATGATTGTGGCAATCCAAACATGTGTAAGTGGAGATCAAGCTGTGTGCAATTCTCTCAATGCACACAGTCACCGTTTTGTGTGAATAGGAGAATGTTTGTCTTTTCCAGTTTTGCTACACGTGACTGGAGACCCATATTTTGTAAGGTACATGTTCACAGAATATAAATACAGATCACCCAATATCTTTAAAGTAATGTAAGTGTGAAGGTGGTGGATGGTGCCCTCAAGACATAGCCGACTTATGGCAACCCCTGCTGGGGTTTTCCAGTCAAGAGGTGGTTTGCCATTGCCTGCCATTGCATAGCAACTCTGGTCTTCCTTGGAGGTCTCCCATCCAATTACTAACCAAGGCTGACCGTGCTTAGCTTCCCAGATCTGATAAGATCAGGGTCTTTGGGGCTATCCAGGTCAGAGCAATTTGTGTTGAATATCATATTTACAGTTACAGTAGCATCTATTTGGGAATGGTACCTTCAAAGGGCAGAGTTTGGAGAGGGGAGGGAGGGAGCTCAGTGTGGAGGTAACTCCAGGGAGTCTGTCTTCTAAAGTTGCAAATTTTCCCGGGGAACAGATCTCTGTAGCCCAGACATCAGTTGTAATTTCAGGAGAACTCCAGCCACCACCTGGAAGTTGGCAGCCCTATTTACAGTGCAATCCTAAGCAGGTCTACTCTGCTTCAGTAGAATCCTACTGAAGTCAATTCAATGGGGTACAGTCCTAGGAAAGTATTAGGATTGGAATGGCAATGTTATAGGAATGTAAGGGCCCAGTGCCTTTGCATTCATTGGACAGAATACAGGAAAATTGCATTACACTTGTTTCTTAGGGAATTGTTGAGAAGGATGCCCTGACCTGGATGGCCCAGGTAAGCCTGATCTTGTCAGATCTCAGAAGCTAAGCAGGGTCCACTTTGGTTGGTAATTGGATGGGAGACCTCCAATGAAGACCAGGGTTGCAGAGGCAGGCAATTGCAAACCAACTATGTATCTTCCCATGAAAACCCCACCAGAGGGTGCCATAAGTCACCTATGACTTGGAGGCACTCTCCACCACATTGGGTAGGATAATGTCTGCACGCTTTAACTTTTATCTCCATAAAAAGACCAGAGAGTTGCTTTTTTGGTTTAATGAAAACATGACATTCAGTAACTGGGTCTCAAATATTGCTGGGGGTGGGGGGTACATCCCTGCTCGGGGGAAGATGCTTTGGGGCTACATCCCCACTTCTTTCCCCCTGCTCATCTTTTGGTTAAACGCCCTCCTCAGATATATAGTTCTACAGGCAGTAGTATTCTATCTACCAAAAGATGTAATGGCTGCTCCTTTTATGGGAAGCCAAGATTTAATCCAGTAAGTCTGTACGAATCAATATTCTTGTGAAATGACACCATGTTCAAGTTATTTTATGTTATGTTGATGGTTAGCTAATTTTGTAATGGAGACATTTCTTCTAGAAGCAGACATAGTATAATTTAGTGGTAAAAACGTCAATCATTAAGGGTTGTAGGCTTGCAGCGGGCCAGGAAGAGGGCAGATTTATTGATGGAAATGTATCTATATACTCTTTGTGGCACTTTGACCTGAAATATCCATTTTGGTTATAATTTTGTTTTGTGAAAATGACATCAACCGCAATCACTAATGTAAAAATGACATGGAATGCTTTGTTCATCTGACCTGATTTAAAAGTCTCGCTGCTGCATCTACAGTAACAGCTATTCAATGGGAAATAAATTAAAGCCCAGAATTTGAGCAGTCTTTCTGCCGCTGGTGGAGAAATGCCGCAGTAAGCGCAAGAGAAACCGGCACATTCTCACATGACGCAGAGTAAACTCAGGTCTGTCACCAAGTCGGGAAGACATGGCATGCTGATGTGTGCACCTGTATGAAACACCTGTTGGCAAACTTTTGCTCATTCATGCTATTAGGCGGGCAATCGAAATCTCTTAGGTTGTTGTTAATACTGAAATATATATATATATTGTGTGAAAAGGCCTTCCGCAAGGGTGCACTTACATCCCGTAAGACTCTTACCAATAGACCTCAACCAATAGTGGACTCAGTTCCCGATCTGCTATTTGAAAATATGATCTAGATTTTTTTAACCCTGACCTGGGCGGCCCATGCTAGCATGATTTTGTCACATGGTGGAACAGGGAAGTACTCAAATGGGAGACTACCGAGGAAGATCCAAGTAGTATACAGAGGCAGTCAATGGTAGGTCAATTCTGCTAGTCTCTTGCCATGAAAACCCCAGCAGGCATTGCCATAAGCCAGCTATGACTTGAGGGCACTCTCAACCACCAAAGTGACTGATAATTAAAAAAAATTGCCTTTCTACTCAAAATTCTTCATTTGCCTTCCTTCCTTGTTGTGGTTTGTTGTTAGATTTCTTTCAGAAAGTGAGGGATGCTTTAGCTGCAGCCCTTCCCCCTGCCATCATCCTACTTCCATTATTTTCTCAGGGGAACTTCTGGAGGGGGGCTGCAGTCACTGTTTTTCAACCAAATGTCACCAAAAATTGCAGTGGAGTGTCTACTAGGATCACTAAGTTTCAAGCAAGTTAGGCAGAGTGTTTGAATTCTATGGACCTCTGAATGAGCTGCCCCGCCCCCCGCCATTAGGCTTTCCTACTTTCACAACCAAAAATGTCTCCAGTCACAAGGAGGGGTGAAAGGGGAAGGAGAGAAGGGGAAGAATGGCAGCTCTCTTTGGGATTGGTTGGGAGTGTGCTTTGCTCCTCCCTTGCAACAATCTGATTGGAAGGGAGAAATTTAGTACAGATTCAAGTGAAATGCAAACTTATGCTGCCTTGCTGAAAAATACTGGAACTACCCCCCACACGGGTTTCAGGAGAGGTTTTGTGACTACCAAGCAGCCAGGAGGACTAGTGTTTCCCTCCTGGAGAGTCACAAGTAGAGATGGGCACAAACAGCAATACCAACAAAAAAAAGCCACGAACAGCCCAATCTGCTGTTCGTGAACAAGCTGTTCGTGAGGCCCCATTCTAAATGAACAGGTGGTCATTGTAAGCCTCGTTCATTTCTGTTCGTCAAGCCAAACAGTCTGGCACCTGCAAAAAATTTCCTTGGCAGCTTAAGCAGGGATTGTCTGAACTCTGTCTGAACTCCTGCTGTTGCCCTGGAAACCCCAATCTAAGCCCAATTTAGCTTGATGGACAGGTCTTCCTTTCAAGTGTGAAGCTCCAAATTTGTTACAACAAGGGAGCAAAGACCAGGGGGGAGGGGGGCTTCCAGCTCTGGCTTTTCAGACAGTGAGGGAGAGACAGTTGCTGTTGGCATTTTGATAGAGAGAGAGTGCATTGGAGCTTGAATTTTCTTTGTGTGTGGTGGGATAGGGATCTACCCCTTCAAGTTTCAGGGCTGCTGCCAGGTTCTGGGGCCAAGCTATTTTTTATTATTGGTACCTTTCCTGCTGCCTGCTCAGGTAAGTTTTCTGGGAGTGGTGCGATAGGGATCTTCCTCTTCAAGCTCCAGGGCTGCTGCCAGGCTTGGGACCAAGCTTTTATTTATTATTGGTACCTTTCCTGGTACCTGTTCAGGTCAGGTTTCTGGGAGTGGTGCAGTGGGATCTTGACTTGGATGATGGCTGGAGTAGAGCCTGCTGGCCCCCACAAACAGCCAACCACAAACATGTTTGTGAACAGGGCCATGTTCATGGTTGTTTGTGAGTCCCTGTTCATGGATGGCAATGAACAACAAACATCATGTTTGGGTTTTTTTTCTGTTCGTGCCCATCTCTAGTTGCAAGCCCTCCCCCTCAGTCTATATATCCAATGGCTGGCTAATTTTCACCAGCAGTAGGGAGAGACAATTCTACATGATCAGAGGGATTCTGATAATTAAGAGGATTATATAATGGTTATTTATGATTGATTGTAGGTGTTTAGCATGGTATGCAAAGGGTACACTAGTCATGTGGCATTTCTGGTTGACAGGAATTGCAAATGTGGCTCTCCATGAACTGTGGAATGAACAGCATATAACACAGCATTTATTCTTTTAAAAGTTGTCTAGCACTTTGAAAAAAAATGTAAACAAGTAGTATGTAAATTAGGCAAATAAATAATAAATGGAGAACTTGCGGAAGTAGATGTGGAAGTGAACATTTATTTATTTATTTCTAAACTGCCCTTCCCCTTAATCGGGCTCAGGGCAGTGTACAACATTTCTAATACAATTCTAACAACATAAAGAAATATACACAATTTAACACACAAACTTATAAATTAAGATAGTCAGGATAAAAGCCACTAAATATTTGGGGGTAAAGTGAACGTTTGGGAGAATTCATTAAAGGGAAAATTATTTGGGGGAATCTGGGAACGTAATGCATGTTTGGGGTGGGGGAATATTGGCCATTTCCACACATGTTGAATAATGCACTTTCAATGCACTTTCACAACCCTTTTGAAGTGAATTTTTTGTTCCACACATGGAAAATCAGTTTCAAATGTTCACTAAAGAGTATTGAAAGTGGATTATCCAACGTGTGTGGAAGCAGCAATTGAAGGGATATGAATTTGGGAGCAGTAAATGTGGACGGAAAATAGATATAAGGGAATGTATTTTCAGCCATTATTGGGCAGATAATTGGTATTAATATTATGTTTGGCTGTAGAACAATTCATCAGAATCCTATATAAGCAGCTTGAAGCTTCACAGAGGAAGAAAGGCAAGATACAAATCCAAGAAATTAAAACACTCATTTAATTGCCTCTTCAGACCAGTCTATAATTCTAAGATTGGACAGCTAGAATCTTCTAGAAGTTCATAAGCAGGACATGCAGAAAACACAACCTGCAGATTGTCCCCAACTCTGAAATTCAGAGATATATTTCCTTAGAACGTGGAGGTTCTAAGGAGCCAAACAATAGACTTCATCACATCTTGTAGTAACATATTCTGTGAGTTAATTACATTTTGTGTACTACACCTTTCTTTTCTTTCTTTTTTCTGCTCTGTGCAGTTAAAAGTTCCTTGAGAAGTCTGGTTTTCCAGTGAATTCCGGTAAATTTTAATGCACACATGTTCTTTATAGATAAATGAAGTGAGTGGAGAGGAAGGGGAAATAAGAAAGAGACATGCCCTGTTCATTTTCAGCCAAAGTTGCCAACGGGATGACTGAATTTTAAAAAAAGAAAAGAAAAGAAGAGGGAAACCTGGACACACTTGTTGGTCCCTCCCCCCTCCCCTAAAATTGCCATTTTAGCTCTGCTGTTTTGCATGGCTTAATATCTCCACAGTATCTCATTCACGCTGCTCGTAAAAGATCACATCACAAAAGTGCCTGGAAAATAAAATTTCATTGAAAGGGGACCCATCAAGTTTAAATGGAGGTTTATATTGCGGCATTATGAGAATACAGCTTGCCCATTTGCAACTCCCCTGGCGGAAAGTGAAACTCCAAACAATTAAAGCTGCACAGACATCCTGTCGTGAAAGGTTGCAAGCTTTTTAAAAAGCTGCCATGACCTCTCTTTCCTGGGCCTGTTCTTTGTTTCATTTAATGCCTTTATTAGCCGACGAAATCTTGGTTCCCTTATCATCCATTCAATGAGCACTGAACGATGAACGTACATGTACGTATGTGCATATTTTAAACTTCTGTTGTAATTATGTGAAAGTGAACATTTAAGATATAATAAACATTTCAAAGAGATGCTTCATTAACAACTTAGGGACCACAGATCTCACCACTATGTTGCCGTATGTACTATCTATCGCTTTTAACTATGTGCTCCCATGTACTGCCTGTTGCTTTAAGTATGACCCTTTGGGTAGTTCTGTGTTGTCTAATGTCAGTCCTAGAATTGCGTATACTCTGTTCCAGCATTTCTTCAACTCTGTATCAGATTTTTGCTAATGTGGTGTCTTTGTAAACTTGCATTTCTTCACCCTATGGAGTTGCTTATTGAAATGTCTTTGATATTGCCTGTACTAATCTCACTCACTGGCTGCTTCCACACATGTTGGATAATGCACTTTCAATGCTCTTTAGTGATCATTTGGAACTGGGTTTTCATGCGTGGAACACAAAATCCACTTCTAAAGGATAACTAAAGTGCATTGAAGGTGCATTATTCAACGTGTGTGGAAACAGCCACTGTAATCCGCTTTGAGTCTCAGTGAGAAAAGTGGACTATGAATGACATCCAAGAGTTCTCCCATCTAAGAGTCTCCCACCAATAAGACTAACAAAATTTGTGGTAGGGTAGGAGCTTTCATGAGCCACAGCTCACTTCTTCAGATACAGCTCACTTCTTCAAGCTCACTTCTTCAGCTATTTTTGAAGAAGTGAGCTGTGGCTTATGAAAACTCCTACCCTACCACAAATTTTGTTAGTCTTATTGGTGCTACTGGACTCTTGCTCTTTTCTACTGCTACAGACAAACTAACACGGCTACCCGCCTTGATCTATCAGGATTTGAGTGATCGTTTGTGAGCCAAATCCTGGTTTCACAAACTAACCCATAATTAAAATAAAACATACTTTCATGTGGCATCTGAAATGAGTCAGAGAGAGGGAAATTTGTGAATGGACTTCTTGCAGTGGTTCAAAAAGCTCATCGCAGCTATGAATTAGGAAGTAATTGAATCCGGGCTGCAATGCTGCAGGAGGGACATTAACATTTTTCCTTCAGATCATTTCCCCAATTTAAAACTCTCCCTTTCCTTCATATAGTGCACACACAGCAGAGGCATTCTTTGCAGTGTCGGGGACAGCAAAAACAGATATGGTATTTGTATGGCACATTTGTTTTTTCCTACAATGGGGGAAATAATAGCCCCACAGGGGATTAGTTAAATTAGAAAAATGGTATGAGGGAAAGGGTCAGACCTACTAGCAGACTTCCCAGTGTTAGGCATGATCTTGGTCCAGAACACCTTGGCAAATGCTGGGAGATTTTGAGGGCAGTGCCTGGAGAGGGTGGAGTTTGAGAGGATATGATATCACATCCAGGTGATGCTCTAGGAACTTCCTCTAATCTTTATGTTAAAGACCATTGGGACATGGGGAAATTCCTGGAGTGTCGTCATGGAAGTCATTTTCCCACCATTTTTGCTCCTGCTGCTCAATAACTTTAGGCTGATGGGAGGGGAGCTGAGGGCAGGTGGGCAAATGGCAAGCCACTCACCACCTATAGTTTGGCTTTCTGTGTCCAGATCCCGTTACAAAGAGAAATAAGTTCTCCTGAGGCATCACAGGTTGTTTGAAAAATGAGTGGGGTGGAGTGCACTCACTTTTTTCTTGATATAGGCAGGACACCAATCAGATTAGAAGTAAGTTCTTTGATGGCAGCACACATTATATACAATATTGGCATCTTTTGTGGTGACTAGAATATTGAATCATTGAAACAACCTTGTTCCTTCATGTTAGTAAGTTTGAAAATCACATTGCTCCCTTTTTGGCATCATCTCATATGCTTTTATTGAAACATTTTTCCTCCTAAGCAGAAGAGAGAGATTTTTTTCCCTGAAAAATAACAGTGGGAAAAAAATCAGCAATGAGAATTAACCTTGATTACTACAGCAATTTACTAATCAAAACTGGAGACCTGCTAATCAAGCCTGAATTACCAGCTGCCTAATTCTTTTTTTTTAATAGTAACATAACCAAAATTGAACATTTGGTAAACAAGAGTCTTATCTTGAGATGGGAAGAATATCTGGCGCACTGTCGTGTTTATTCCCTGTGTTTATCGGTAGCCTGCAGTCTTTTTGAAATCTGGAGTTACATAACCTTAATGGTGAAGTGGTATCCCTCACCTCAGATCAGACACAAAACAGAGGCACCAGTGGGC
Source organism: Eublepharis macularius (assembly GCF_028583425.1). Classification (NCBI taxonomy): domain Eukaryota; kingdom Metazoa; phylum Chordata; class Lepidosauria; order Squamata; family Eublepharidae; genus Eublepharis; species Eublepharis macularius. The sequence continues at coordinate 33,477,422 of NC_072805.1, forward strand.
GGAACTGGAGGTGCCAAGAAACTGGTTGATTTCCTAATATTAGGGAAATAGCTCAACTTCGGCTCAGAAAAAGCAGAGGCAGGCTGTGTAGTGATGTGAAATGCTCTGAATGCTTTATCAGTGCATATGTATTTGTAACCTTACAAACACACATATAGACATGAAGGCACCAAGCTGGGGGTTTCTGGGGGCAGAGAAGGGGTTCTACCAGTGGTACAAGCTTTCTACTGTTGCCTCTCCTCCAAAAATGGGGAATGATGTTTAATATTTCCTTTAAAATACCACAGATATCATATGCCCAAGGGCAGCAGGCAATATCCTGCCCCCGCACTTTGTTCTCCCCACAATAATTTGTGAAGCAGGAGGAAAATGTGGTGCGTGTGACATCAGCAGTGATACTCAGAATTTTCTCGGATTCCTAGAACATTGCCTAGAAATGAAATCACATCCATTGGCTCTCCACCTGGAAGTGACATCACGTCCTCCATATCATTCTAGAAATTTCCCCAATCTCTTTGGTAAAGCCCATAGAGACTGGAAAATTCCTAGAGTATCACCAGGAAATGACATCACATTCCCCTGAAAAACCATCATCCCCAGGCACTGTTGCTAGTGCAGGGCCGGCAACTGTAGATGTGTGTTGTGCATATGTTCTTCTTGTGTCCCAGTGTGGAAACAGCCTAACAGCAGAATGCAACGCACATCCAGAGAGTCATAAATAGGATTTACGGTTTGGGCTTCATGGAGGTCTGACGCAGCTCCATTTGTGGAGCTGACCGGACTGCCGTTTTAAGTGGCCGGTGGGGGAAAAATAGCCCGCGGCCGACTGCTCTCAGGCGGAGAGCAGGCAAAGAATGCTCAAGACCCTAGGGTGTGCTAGATATCGGACGAGGGGGGGCTCTACACAACGGGTCCCCTCCCGATCCTTGAGGTCCCACCCTGCGACGGGTCGGCTACAATCTCTGCGGCAGTTCTGGGGCCAATTCGGCTGGCATAAGACCTACATACCCAAGCTTCGATTGAGGGAAGAAACGGAGAGGAGAAGTTAAAATCGAAACAGTGATTACAACCCGAGAAAAGTGAATGAGAAGGTAAAGATCACTATCTTCTGTTACGGGACAGATTGATTAAAGCAGAGAGGAATAAAAGTAGATTTTCAAACTGCAACAGGCTAACGATAAAGAGGGGAAGACTCGGCAAGAGTTGTATTTGAAAAGAGACTCAGTTTAAAGAAGTTATTAAAGGAATTGGACTATTGTTTTGAATACTTGCGGTTATGGAGCTGTGAGAAAAAGACACCATCGCGAGACCTACTGTGGGAAGTCGGGAGACAGGAAGTGTGTAACAACAATAGAGTTGCTGGAGAGAAGCGGCCCTTGCTGGAGGGCAGGAAGAAGGGAATCGCCATCTTTGAAAGGGGAAGGGTCGCGGCCTCAGCGGAAAAGGAAGTAGGCCATCTTGGATTGCAAAATCATAGAGAAACCATAGAGAAAAGACGCCCGACATTTTGGACTCTTTAAAATTTAATTTTTGTAAGAAGACCGGGACATTTGAAATAAAAGGACATTAAATTTTACGCCACGGAGTTAAGGAAGAGAGCGGACTCGTGGGAGCGAGCCAAAGCAAGCCCCACGATGTCAAAAAAAGAGTGGCAATCGGCAATAGAAAACCTGGATAAAAAACTTTTAGATGTGATTAAAGAACTTAAGGACACGAAATTGGAGTTGATTAAAGAGGTTAAAGAGGTTACACAGACAGTAAAATGGGAGCTGTCAGAAGTGAAAAAAGGTATGGAAACAATACAAAGTGAACTACAAGGAACGCAGCAGAGAGTTAAAACAGTAGAAGACGCGATGGAGAACTTAGCAGACACGCAACAAACAGAGATGAGACTGATGAGGGGGAGAATGTCAGTTGCAGAAACTAAACACATGGAGAAGCAGTTACGTTTTCGTGGCTTGCCAGAAGTGGAAGGAAAATCAGCGCAAGAACAGATGACTGAGGTGTTAGCTGAATACCTGGGGAAGGAGGAGGAGGAAGTTGTGGCTATCCTAGATGTGGCATATCGTGTGAACTCGAGAATTGCAACCCAGAGGAAATTACCAAGAGACGTGATTGTGCAGTTTACGACACGAAATATGAAAGAGAAGATTGTGACAAAACAGTTTCAAGATCCATTGGAGATTGATGGCAAGACGATTATCATAATGAAGGAATTACCCAGGTCAGTGTTATCAGATCGGAAAAAATACAAAGTGCTAATTCAGATCTTGAAGGACATGAAAATCAGGTACAGATGGGAGTTACCAGAAGGTGTGTTCTTTGATTTTGGAGGGGCCAAAAAGCGCATCAGATCTGAGCGAGAGATGGAGCGATTTATAAGGGACAATGAAAAAGACTTACCAACAAGACTATGAGTATGGAGTGTAAAGTTTTATCTTGGAATGTAAATGGACTAAACTCACCGAATAAGAGAAAAAATATTTTCCACTGGCTATTAAAACAAAAATGTGACATTGTTTGTTTGCAAGAGACCCATATCAGAAAGCAGGATGTAAAATATTTAAAATCAGGAAAATTGGGCAAAGAATTTGTAGCGGCCTCCAATAAAAAAAAAAGGGGAGTGGTATTGTACATAAAAGAGGAGCTACAGCCAAAATTTGTAATGAAAGATGTGGAAGCCAGATTTATTGCAGTGGAATGTACTTGGGACTTAAAGAGTGTGTTGGTAGTCGGAGTTTATGCACCTAACGGTGCAAAGGAAAGCTTCTTTGAGGATTTGAGGAAGCAACTAGATGATCTTTCATACGACCAGATAATTCTTGCCGGAGACTTCAATGGAGTGACGAACATGGAATTAGATAAAAAGACAACAACTGCACAAAAGAAAAGAGGACTATTACCAAAGCTTTTTTTTGACTTGATACAACAGGAGACTTTAGAAGATGTATGGAGAAGAGAATATCCTAAAAGTAGACAATTTACTTTTTATTCTGCAAGGCACTGTACACTATCAAGAATTGATATGATCTGGGCCTCAAAAGACTTAGCGTTATGGACTAAGGAGGTAGAAATAATGCCGATGGTAGGCTCAGATCATAATCCAATCATGTGGAAATTAGGGAAAAGGAGAAAAAGGAAAGCATGGAGAATAAATGAGGACTTGCTACAGGAAGGAGAGAGTATGGAGATGTTGAGAAGAGAGACAAAGTTCTTCATACAATACAACGTAAATAAAGAAGTACCAACTGACAAAGTTTGGGACGCTTATAAGGCGGTTATAAGGGGCATACTAATGGACTTAAATGGTAGAGCAAGAAAAAAGAAAGAGGAGAAAAGACAAGAGATTGAGGAGAAAATAAAAGCCAAAGAAATACAGTTAAAAAAGAGACCAGGGAAAAAGAAATTATATCAGGAAATTAAAATACTTCAAGAACAGTTAACAGCAATGAATAATAAGGAATTGGAGTGGAATCTTAAAAGATTGAATCAGAAAGCATTTGAAGGTGCAAATAAACCTGGGAAGTATTTGGCATGGCAACTGAAGAAGAGAAGGGAAAAGAAAATAATAAATAGAATTTGCGAAGATAATAAAATGTATTTGGAACAGACTACCATTAGTAGAGCCTTTTACAAATTCTACGCTAAGTTGTATAATAAGAAAGAGGTAAATAAAGAGTCAATAGCGTTATATTTGGAGAAAATGAAACTTCCAGTAATTTCGGAAGCTTGGAGAAATAAACTGAACAGTGAAGTAACAGATGAGGAACTAAACAAGGCAATACAATCTGCAAATCTAGGAAAGGCGCCAGGGCCAGATGGACTTACAGCGAAATTTTATAAGGTAATGGCCAATGAACTGGCACCATTCCTAAAAGAGGTGATCAATGGAGTTTTAAAGGACCAGCAGATTCCAGATACCTGGAATGAAGCGAATATATCATTGATCCCCAAAGAAGGCCAAGACTTGACTAATGTGAAAAACTACAGACCTATCTCGCTACTTAACAATGATTATAAAATCTTTGCGAAGATACTGGCGGAGAGACTGAAGGGGTGGCTTACGGAAGTCATTGAGGAGGAACAAGCAGGCTTTTTGCCAGACAGACAAATCAGAGACAATTTAAGGACAGTGATTAATGCTATTGAATATTATGACAAGCGTTGTGACAAAGAGGTTGGTTTCTTCTTTGTTGATGCTGAAAAGGCGTTTGATAATTTAAACTGGGACTTTATGTTTGCCACTATGGAAAAGCTACAATTGGGAGAAAGATTCATTAGAGCAATTAAGGAAATTTACAGAGACCAGACTGCAGCAATTGTGGTGAATGATGAAGCGACTAAGAAATTGATTATAAGTAAAGGAACAAGACAAGGTTGCCCGTTGTCTCCACTGCTGTTCATTTTGGTATTGGAGATCCTGATGATACAAATACGACAAGATGAAAAAATTCGAGGAATTAAAATAAAGGACTATTCATATAAGGTCAGAGCATTTGCGGATGACATAATGTTAATTGTAGAAGACCCATTGGAGAACATGCCAAAAGTGATAGATAAGATTAAGGAGTTCGGAGATTTGGCAGGTTTCTATATTAATAAAAAGAAGTCAAAGATACTATGCAAAAATATGACTAAGCAGAAACAACAATTGTTAACGGAAATAACGGATTGTAAAGTAACAAGTAAGGTGAAATATTTGGGAATCTAACTGACTGCTAAGAATATAGACTTATTTAAAAACAACTATGAAAAACTATGGACTCAGATAGAGAAAGATTTGATTAAATGGAACAGACTAAATTTGTCATGGTTGGGAAGGATTGCAGCAGTTAAGATGAATGTGCTACCAAGAGTAATGTTTTTGCTACAGACAATACCAATCATCAGTGACTCTAAGCAATTTGAGAAATGGCAGAGGAAAATATCAGACTTTGTATGGGCAGGCAAGAAGCCTCGAGTGAAAATGAAAGTTTTACAAGATGCAAAGGAAAGAGGCGGAATGCAACTGCCCAATCTAAGACTTTACCATGACGCAATTTGCTTGGTGTGGTTGAAGGAGTGGATGACGCTAAAGAATAAGAAATTACTAGCCCTAGAGGGATATAAAAAAATATTTGGATGGCACACATACTTATGGCATGATAAAGTAAAGGCGAACTCGATGTTCCTGCATCACTATATACGGAGAAGTTTATATATAATCTGGAAGAAGTATAGAATCTATCTGGAAGAAGGAACCCCTTTGTGGGTAGTTCCATATGAGGTGATAGATCCGAGAGCTGTTGATAATGAGCAACAATGTCTAACTTATAAAGAAATAACTAGAACTGAAGAATCTAAACTCAGAATAAAGACTCAGGAGGAGGAACTATCACCTTATTATGATTGGTTCCAGTATAGACAGATTACAGATTTATATAACTCGGACTCTGTAAAGGGAGGTATACGAACAGAAAACTCGGAACTAGAGCAGACCCTTCTTAAAGAGGACAAGAAAAGAATATCTAAGGTATACCAAGCACTGCTGAAATGGTATACTGAGGATGAAATAGTTAAAGGACAAATGGTGAAATGGGCCATAAATTTCAACAAAGAAATAACAATGGAGGCATGGGAATACTTGTGGAAGACTACAATGAAGACAACGACATGCACTAGTATTAAAGAGAACATTTACAAAATGATTTACCGTTGGTACATGACACCAAAGAAGATTGCGCTAGGGAATTTGAACACTTCTAATAAATGCTGGAAATGCAGGAAGCATGAGGGCTCCCTCTACCACATGTGGTGGACGTGTGAGGTAGCTAGGCAGTACTGGGGGGAAATAATAAGAGAAATGAGTGAGATATTACAATTTCAAATTAATAAGAACCCAGAACTCCTGCTACTAAACTTGGGAATGGAGGGAATTCCAGCCCATCATAGGACGTTGATATTTTACATGACGGCAGCAGCTAGACTTTTGTATGCGCAAAAATGGAAAATACAAGAAGTGCCAACTATTGAAGATTGGATCCACAAATTGCTGTATATGGCAGAAATGGACAAAATGACAAGAAAATTGAGAAACCTGGACTCTGGACAGTTTAACACAGACTGGGAGAAGCTGAAACAATATTTGGAGAAGAAATGGGAGGAGGGAGGAGAACTGTGACAGTTTGAGAACTACTGAAGTACAATAAAATGTAGAGGGGGGTGACTTTACCGGGGAGGAGAAGAGGTAAAAGAGAATTTCTAAGCAGTTATGATATTAGATTGATATATATAGAATAATAAATAGAATATTGATAGAAAATAATTCATCATAAGGGTTAACTATAAGGATTGATTAACTAATAATATTTTCTTTTTGATTCCGTACAGTGTACCAAACTGAATATGTTTATTTGAAGTTGTATATGAGTCAAATTGATTGATATCATATATAGACTTATGACTGAAGGGGAATAGAAATACTAATGTAAACAAATATAACTAAAATAGAAAGAAGAAGATAGAATGAATAACATATAGAGTATAAGTTAAACTGGTTGATTTATATGAATGTATGGTTTACATAGTTTATGATATATAGAAATATTTGAAAGTGAAATAATGAAAAATGGGATAAATTGTTTATCCATTATGGAAAATGGGACTCATAGTCAGGGTACAGAGTATTAAAAATAGTTAAAGAAGTATTGCTTAGAATAAAGGGAGAATATATATTTGTTAGATAGAGGAGATTAAAAGGAGTAAGGGAAAAGGGACAAAGGGTTGGAAAACTGTTGGAAGTCAACAAAAAGGGGGAGGAAAGGGAGGGGGTTAGAAATTGGGAAATGGGAATATTGACTGTAATGTGTAAACATTTGATCCTAACCCAATAAATTTTTTTTCAAAAAAAAAAAGAGAGTCATAAATAGGAAGGTTTCAACTTACTCAGCTTAGATTTCAGTCTACTTCACTCCTGATTCCTTGAGATGATTATGAAGCAAAAGGCCAGCGCCTGAAAGTAGTGTGTGTCTTGTTGAATCAGACCCCTGCAAAAGTGCCGTAAATCAGCTTAAAGTTAGAAGTGCTGGCACAATGTTCTGCCTTGCTTTAAACACACTGCAAAAAAATGGAATAAGACCCAACATTGTTCTTGTTTACTTCAAGTCACCTAGTAAACTTATTTCAACAAGCTTATTAATGAAAGCCATTTTATTTTATTCATTTGATTTAAATGTGCTACCTCATAGTAGAATCCTCAAACCAGTTACAATAAACCAAAAACAATAAAAAGCCAATAAAAGTTATGTAATTGCATAAATAACAGCTATAACAGCATCAAAAACAAGATCTACAATGGATTGGTTGTTATTTTTATTGATCTGCTGATTTACTGCTATCTACCAGGTTACAGCTAATGCTTTTCAATGGTTTTAATTGCTGTTTTCACTCTTAATAATTTCTAAATGACAAATCAGTATAGAAGTTTAAGAAGAGAATAGTTTAAGCTGGATGCATCTTAAATATGGGCGAACGAAGCAAAGTTACACAATATCAGGAAAAGCAAAGGGCGCAATTAGAAGAATGCCAATGAGTACAAATAGAAACATTCCATCCACAAATTTAATAAAAACAGCAAGAATGATATAAAAGGAAGAAGAGGAATGAGATACTAGAAATGTCCGAGTTAAGTAGAAAAGGAAGTGGATATCAGCAGAGGGGAAACGAAGGGAAGGAGAATAAAGAGATGTGGGGGAAGCTTTTAGAAAAGTGGGTTTTATTTGTGTGTGTCACCTCCTATGTTTTATTGCATGTCTTTGGCAAATGTCCCACAAATCCATAACCCGGGGGGCTGAAATGGCAGCCGTTTACGACAGAATGCAGTTGAAGTGACTTTTGTCCAGCTGTACATTTCCTACAAGTAATCACCTTTATCTGGGATCAGGGCTAGCATTTGTTGTGTTTCTAAAAGAGACCTTCCAGAGGCATACGGTCTCTAATTAACAGGAATTGCTTCCTGAGTCTGGTATTAAGCCTATGCAGAGATTCCATTCCAGTTGGGTGCCCACCACTCACACTGGTTTCTGGTAAACTGTTGTCAGTCTTTTGCCTTTCCAGGATAATTTTTCAGAACACTCTTTAACAAAACATTAGTATGTACAGGCATGCAGTAGAGTTATTCTGATCTTGATTCCTCTCCTTGAGCTTCTAGAAGTCAAATTCTCAGCCTGAGATGGAGAATCTTGATTTTAAGTGTATTTATATCAATATATGTATGTAGGTACAGGCTATGGGGGTAGTGTTCCTTCTTTTTCACCCACCACCAGATTACAAGTGTTTCTGAAATGTGTTTCGAGTTGCAGTATTCTGTCATAAGTACAACCAGCCCTTCTTTGGCATCTCCTGTTAAAAGTTTGGCGCAGCAGGTAGCTAGAAAAGACCTTTCTCTGTCTTAGATCTTGGGAGCTGCTGACAGTCAAAATAGATCATACAGAGGTATATAGACCAATGCTCGGTCAGCATATGCTACAAGATATGGTAAGCTCTTAGGGGCTTGAGTAGGTCTATCTATCCCCTCTCCATAATTGGCTCTCAAAATTCAAACAGCCAAATGAATATTGGACATTTCAGTATTTTCCCCTATTTTTCTGCACTCTTCCAAGTATGAAGAAAGCTTCATTTCACTGCCTTTGTGACAGATGTTTGACTATGATGTTTGTTAATTGAAAGGACAACTTGACAGTCTGTGAGGAACAGCAGAAAGGGGAGAGAACAATTTAGAAATCCCATTAATCTCCCCAGTCTCCTTCTCTATGACTGTATAGTTTCTCAGAGCATGCTATTTCCCCTCGCCACTCCTTCTGCTTAACTGAGGGTCAAAACACACGAGACTCAGGGGCGAGTGTCAGATCCTGCAAGGATCCCTGGGAATTGTAGTTTTTTAAACAAACAGCCACTCGTGTGAATCTTAGCTGGGGAGAATCACAACTGCAGGGAATTTCTCTCCCTCCAGATACACTCTTTTTCTCTCTTTCAAAAATCCTCTAGAGAGCTCAAGATGGGGGTGGGAGTGGGGGGTTAAGAATGACGTAACAAGAGGCAGGAAAAAAAGTCAAAATGGTTTGTGAACTAGAGAAAAACCCAGTCCCTCCCATTGTTTTTCTCCCAGCAGGGTCCTGTTACATCCACCACCACCCTTCCGTCTCTGAGCTCTTGAAGGAAAACCAGCCGATTGGGTTTTTGAAAGAGAGAATCTCTCCAGTCGAGCAACTGTTCTTTGCAAGAAAATTCACTTTGCTCAGTTTTCCTCCTGTTGCTTGGGTGTTGGTGTTGGTGGTAAGACTACCATTCCCAGGAAAGCTTGCCAGACCAATCAAGTGCTCTTCACGTGTAATTTGTCTCATGTATTTCTACTCTGACTCTCAACAGTTCTCAACATTTTATCTTCCTGGTGCATATTCAGCCCTGATCATGTTCTCTGGGATGTGTTGCTATTGTTTTTCTCTTTTCATTTTGAATTTATGACAGGGTCCCCAACTTTTTTGAGCCTGTGAGAACTTGTGGTATTTTGAAAGAGGCTGGTTGATGCCACCACAAAATTGCTGCCACAGGATGCAGAGAAAAGCGAGCATGTGCACACAAACACACACACATACTAGAGAAGGTGGAGAGCCTCTCGGCCTCCAACTCTACCACTTCTTAGCTGGGTGGCAGGGTGAAAATGCCTGGGAAAATTGCCATTGCTCTCTCATGGAACAACTAACAGCTTCAGTATTTATGGCATATCATAGCCTATTCACTTCTGAGCCGCAAAGTATGGCTTGTTCACTTCTCTCCAAACCAAAATTTCTAATTATGGTTTAATCCTGGCTTGGATAACAAATGACAATTACAGTTTGTGGTTCAGACAGAATAAACTATAGTTTGTGGTTCGAAAATGATTTGTTCGGAGTTTTAGTCCAAATTTGATTTGTGTTTTATCATTCAGAAATTCAGAATCAAACTTATCCCAAATGCTCACTTCAGCTCTAATCTGGAATGCTTAAGTGTAAGAAGGGTAAATTAAAGATGTCCCACATTACTTCTGCAACTCAGGATCCTCTAGGGTTTTTTTGGCTTATGAATAGAGATGGGCACGAACCGGGAAAAAACCGAACCATGCGGTTTGTGGTTTGTCAAATTACATGAACCACAAACCACGAACTTTCACAAACCTGCCCCTGGCTCACGAACCGGTTCGTTTGGTTCATGAAAACGGCACATCCAGGTCAGAAACTCATCACTTCCGGGTCAGCAGGTCACTTCTGGGCCAGCAGAAGTTCACTTCTGTGTCAGCAGAAGGTCTGCAGGAAGTCCATCCCGTTGCCTAGGAAACTGATTGACTGGCACCAGGCTGTCTGCAGTGATGAACCAAAAAATGAACCAAACAAACCAGCCTAAAAGTTCATGGTGGTTCAACAGAAATGGGATCTGATGAACTGTGGTTCATGAACCACGAACCGGCCTGGTTTGTGCTTAATTTTGGTTCATATTTTGGTTCGTGCCCATCTCTACTTATGAACAACCATTGATGTAATTTTTAAAGTCTTCATTTATAATTTAAAATAGAGCCACAGAGAAAGGTGTTAAAGAGGGAATGGATGGGGATATTAAGGAGAGGAGGGTGGAGAGTTCTATCCTTCAGATACCTTTAAGAAAACATGTCCACAGAAGGAGTTTAGGGTTTCTATTTGGCCACGAGTAGCCTATACAGGAATAGTTGTAGGAAATGCTTCAACTTAATCAAACATACTCGAAGATTTTATCTATCTCTGGGATTACAGAGGTGATGTTGTTTTTAATATATAGGAATAGTTTGTGATAGTTTGGTATGGATGGATTTATGAAACTTTTGTATCAAAAAGGAGGGGACAGGAGTGCAGCATTGCTGAATATGTTTGAAAATAGAACCCTTCTCTCGGAGGGGAACATAAAATTCACCTGATGCATATTATGAGTGTACAAATTTCTTTTATTTTTCAAGAAATTCATTTTTATATTCATTATTAAAACTATTAATTTCATTTCGCTTCCTCCCTTCTTCCTCTCTCCTCACTCCCTTATTACTTACTTACTGTCTTATTGGATGCTGAGACTTGGACCCCAGTTACTACTGTCTAGCCATAATACATCCTGGCCTGGCCTGGCCTGGCCTGGCCTGATAGGGGTCCAGTGAGCCAGCATGGACAGGCAGTGAATATTTCTTCCTCCATTTCCTGGTACCTGAGAATAACCTGGAAAATGACATTCGTAGTAACTGGGCTCTTCTCATCATAGGGTTTTCAGGGTAAGAGATTAGCAGAAGTGGTTTACCATTGCCTTCTTCTGCTTCACAGTACTAACCAGGGTTAGTTGAAATGATACCGCCGTTTATCAGTGAAAAATCCTCTGCTAGTGTCACTTTCCACTATTGCTGCTGCCCAGTAGCTAAGCTTCGAGAATTTCTCCACTCTCATCACCACTGGAAAGCTGACAGGAATAAAACTGATTCATTTGAAATGTGGTGCTGGAGGAGAGTATTGCAGATACCATGGATGAAAAGACAAGTGGATACTAGATCAAATCAAGTCTGAATTCTCCCTAGAAGCTAAAATGACAAAACTGAGGCTACGATCACATTATGAGAAGATAAGATTCTGTGGAAAAGTCAATAATGCTAGGAAAAGGAGAAGGAAGTAGGAAAAGAGGAAGACCTAAAATGAGATGACTTGACTCAATAAAAGAAGTGACATCCTCCAGTTTGCAGGATCTGAGCAAGTGTGTTAATGATAGGACATTCTGGAGGTCTTTCATTCATAGGGTCACCATAGGTCAGAGGCGACTTGACAGCACATCAAACACACACACACACACACACACACACACACAGTATCAGGGCAGCTAGAAATGGATTTCCCAGTGCCTCATAAGCCTCAGAAAAGACAGCCAAAGTTTCAAGGGAAGCGATTCTTCTCTTTCGGTGCCAATCCTTTTCCCACATGCCTGGTCAAGCTAGACCAGAAGCAGAAATGGTGGCACTAGCCATGACCTTGTTGGAGAGGTTGCATGTCAATGGTTTGAAACAGACACACAGACAGGCAGACAGACTGACGGACAAGCAGGCTGGCTGGCTGGCTGGCTAATTGATTGATACAGAGTATGTTTAGCCCATTCAATTTCTAGGGGACAGTGTAATTTATGCTTTCTGTTGTTCATAGCTTCTCAAATGCTTGTCTTCTGTTTCCTTGCTTCTTCTTCAGCTTTTTCTCTGCCTGTAAATTAGATAGATCCCGAGCAGCTGTCTGCTACTGTAGGAACTACAATTAGTAGTACCACTGCTGTAGTACAGTGGTCAAGTAATTTGGCTGCAAATCAGCACTCTACCGGTTCAAATCCAACTACTGCCTTGAGTTCAGTAGGTGGCCTTGGGTAAGCCTCTCTTTCAGCCCCAGCTCCCCACTTGTATTGTGGAGATAATAATAACTCTAATTTGTTCATTGCTTTAGGTGAGGCACTAATCTGTCTAGAAGAGTGGTATATAAGTGCAGTTGTTGTTGTTGTTATTTAATGCTTCTTGCAATGCTCTTCCTGCAGTAAACTTTACAGAATACAACTGCGCATGTGTGTGGCTGGTTTGTTCCCCCAGCTCCATCTATGCAGTCAAATTTAGAGATACGGAGACTCCACCAAACAACTGTTTGGCCGGACCAGCTTCCTCTCTTTCCATCCTTGCCCCTGTTGCCTCTGAGGGTTAAGGTATGATAAAATGGTCTAAATTTTCAAGACTTAAAAAAAAAACTGGAAAAAAAATCTCAAAACAGAGGCCTGAAAATTTGGGATAACAAAAATCATACTCTCCCCAAATCTGGATCTTAAATTAATCAGAAAAGGTTTGATGTGCATAGTTCTAATCTGAGAAAAGCAGATGAATTTTTGTTGTTATTCCTAAGGCAGTGATCAGTTATTCTGAGAGCATAAAAGAAGAACAGATCTATTTCCTTCTTCTTGTTACCCTCCATCCCATGTTAATTTGCATTTCAGACATGTAAAGTGTGAGAGAGAAGATCGTGGAATGTAAAATCATTGGTTGGATCTAGTGGAAGAGTTCACAGAAGGAGCTGGTGGAGGGACTCTATTCCTGCTTCCCCAAGCAGCCCAAAATTCCTCTCTGAGGATCTAGACACATGTTAAAAGCCCAATAGGACTGGGGCACTGCAGAAACAAGTAGGAACTGCATGTGTGATATTGCCTCTTTTTCATCCATCTGACATTTGCATCATTCCCCCCCTTGTTGCTGTAGTATCTTGTCCTATACTACCTTTTGCTTGGAAGGCTCTCCCAATCTTCAGAGATGTTTTTCAGGGAGGGAGAGGGGGAACCGGATGCCTGGGGAAGAGGTGGAAAGATCTGCTAAATCTACTGCTTCTGATCCAACCCGGTGTTTTCTTCCTTTTTCCACACCCAGGTCTTGTGTTTGCCATGACTGACTCATCAATGCCCAGCCCAAACCCCTGGACCTATTAACATGAAATTTGGGGAGAACATTCCTTTCATGATGCAAACATCCACTAAGAAGGGATTTTAAGAAATTTGCCCCCTAAGGGGGTAAAAAGGGGTAAAATATGTTTTCCCATAGGGAAACAGCTTCCCTGTGTGGCTGGCAGGCTGCTGCCTGCTTGCACCTCCTCCCACTGCCAGCTCGGCCACTCTTCCCTGATTGGGCCAGCCGTTCATGGTCATTTGCATATGCAGCTGATTGGTCCTCACCCCAACATTCTAAACAGTATGCAGTTGCTATTGAAAGTCATTGAATGTGTCCTAAAATAAAATGCACCTCCCAATCTTTCCCTAAAAGTTCACTGGGGTTGCCAACTCAACCCCCCCCCCCAAACCAAAAACAAAACCCACACAAACAAAAAAAAGTTACAAACCCATAAGTATTATAACTGAATTTAAAGTCGTTAAATACCATAGCAAAGCACGAGTATCAAGCTTACACACACACACACACATAAATACACAAAGCCAAGAACTTGAATATGATTATAAAGAAGATCTGATGTGAAACAAACTGGCAGGGAAGCAAGATTTGAACTAGGAGTCTGTTTCTATTTATTCAGCTATTGAGATCAATGGCAAAGCCTTTTTGGGGAAAAAAAACACGTTGTGCAATTTTTTTATTGAGTTGTACAGAAGAACAGAAAGATTCTAACAAATAACACAAACACTTCACAAATCAATTTTATTGAAAATATATTAGGTTTATGTAAAAACTATAAGGGATCAGAAAAAAGGGGAGAGAAACTAGGAAGGGGGAGATGACACACAAGGATTTACTTCTGAGTGCTACAAAATATTGAACTAAAAATAACATTAAAGTTGAAATTTGCAATGAATCTCAAGCTGCAATATTCCCAACGGCTGGGTCTGCCAAAGGCTCTGTTGGTTTCCTCTGTTCTTTTCTGGTCTTTATTTAAATATTTTATACAGTTGTCTATGTTCATGTGTAGTGCGAACTGTCATTTATATTTCAAGTCCACTCTAAAATGGATCTTAGACTATCTCAAGCTGTGCACTGCAGTTGAGTAGTTCTAAACCAGGGAGGTACGTTGAAGTGGGAAAGGACAAATGAAGAGGGATATTTAATGTAGTTTTTGTGTACTTCTATTTTGCTGTCATGTCTTCCGCCTTGAAACTGATTTGTAATTTTATGGCTTTTGCAATATTATGATAAGATGGGACATGAGTCAGATTTCCATTTAGCAAATAAGTCGATGTGTTTTTGAGGCAAAGCACTTGCCGATGGGGAATTGTGGAAGGCTGACCTTGGCGCTGTGTTGCAAAAAAAGAAAACAAACCAACAGCGTCAGTGGATGCTATACCACTCAAGATTTTTTTTAGGACTCCATATTATATAAGTATTTTAACATGCAATTTCAGGACATGATGGCATTATGACAATTCTGCTTCTAGACCTCCTGTTCTAAGGAATGAAACTTACCGTACGGCTTTGCTTTACATTCTTTCTTAAGAAGACAGATTTTCTTTTCATTGAAGCCTTAGATATGACTGCAGCTGTAGAAGTTTGATGAAATGGAGGGTATGTTCCTACTTGTAGGTCAAAAACTGGTGGGGAATAAGCCCAAGTCTCAGTCCACAGGTGGATTTTCCTGGTGCAGCAGTGGGAGAAATGTGCAGGAAAATAATTTTCAGAAAAAGGATGCATAGCCAGAAGTGATATCACACATTGCCACCATGCTCTAGCAATCACCAAAATCTCTATGGTTTTAATATAGAGATTTGGGGGATTGATAGAGCATTGCATCAATGTGAGACATCATGTCTGGTTACACAAATGGAAGTGGCATCGCACAATGCCGCACAACACCAAGGCCCATCCTCAAAAGCTCCACAGGCAACAGGTGCCTTAGTTTAAGCACTTATTTTTTCCCTAGGAAGTTTTCCTAGCTGTAGTTGTATACTATTGTTGTGACCAACACATCCCAGATCTTTCATGACAAATATACAGCTCTGTCAGATCCAAGGGACAATGGTTGCGAAGAGTATAGCATTTACTATAGAAATGCTTGTGGTAGAACATTCTGTCAGGTTCTCTTTTCACCTGCAGACTGGAATGGTACAATCCAACACAGGTTTATGGCTTATAGAAGCTATTTTGGGACTCCTTGGGAGCCTTGATAGAAAAGCAAATTATCTCGAGGAGAGTTTTCTCATTCCTAGGTGGCTTGGTCATATCCTTCTACCATATGTATGGGTAGGGCTTGGTTAGTGGCGCCTCTTTATTATGGAACTGGTAGATAGACCTACCAGGCCAGTTCGGTGTAGTGGTTAAGAGCGGCAGGATTCTAATCTGGAGAACTGGGTTTGATCACCCACTCCTCCACTTGAAGCCAGCTGGGTGACTTTGGGTCATTCACAGGTTCTTGTAGCTCTCTTAGCTTCACCCACCTTACAGGGTGATTGTCATGAATTTATGTTCATTTTGCCTTTCTTTTCTTGCCCTCTCCAGTGCTGAAATTTAGATTTGTAATCTCTGTAGGGCAGGGACTTTGTTTTAATCATATCTATCGTATAAATAATACATATCCACACAGGATTCTAGCCTTTTGGTTTTAATATCTTCCCCCCTTCAATCATATATAAAGTAATAATTTGAAATCATGTTGGTGTCTTTTTGTCCTAGTTACTCTTGGAGAGATTCAAAGGATTTTTCTCTTCATTCCATGAGGAACATATGGTGACAAACTACAGATCATCAGCTTGAAAGCATTCACTTAAATTCAGAGAAAAAAATACTGGATCACACCATTAGTGGCTGTTTTTATACTCTTGCATTGCATCATAAATTGCAATCTAAAAAAAAAAAAATTGGCCGTCTTACTGGTTAATTTTGTCCATGGTGAGAACTGAAGACTCTGTGGAATAAGTTTCTCCATATCCGACCAACCAGCTTGCACAAGCATCAACACAAACTCTTGGGTAGCCTTTATGAGCAAAGATATCATTACAAGACATTGCTGGAAAGACGTCCTGTCCAATGAAACAAGCAAGCAATCAAAACCAGGTCTCATATGACAAACAACAATAGAGGAGGTTGTTTCCGTGCTTTAATACATTTCTGCTAGATTAACCCCCCAGTGGGATGTTATCCTTGTGGTTCACGTATGTTTGTTCCCCTAATCTTCTTTTGTGTTTATTCTCTGACCCTTGAGCATGTCTTTGACTTACAACCCTTTTTTGGTTGATAAAATGCAGACCATCTGAGCAGCATTCACACCAATGAAACGCAAGGACAGGATTATCTCATCAGAAACACGAGGGTATAGCTTTGCTGGGTGGGTGGATGGGTAAGTGTGTGGGAACTGTCTCTCCAACCCTCCATCATAATTTACAAAGAAAAACAAAGACCACAATCAATTTTAATAATATGGAATAAGGGAGATTCACTAACTACACGGATCTCTATCAGTTGAACAGTCAATATGATTTAGCAATTGTATGAGAATAACTGTCATTGGAATCCACAAGGGATTTCTACAGTGTAGTCAAGAAATGTCCAAAAAAATAATAATAATGAAAACTACACTTTTTCTCCAATCAGATAATCTTCTATAATAACTGATGTCCAGATCAGAAACAAAACCTGCATTGACACTTCTTGGGTGAGGCGTGGTGGTGGTGGTAAGAGCTGGTGGTGACATTAATCAAGTTTTAAAACATTTGACTTAAATTTCAGCACACTGCTGTTGTGTAAAGTTGTTTGGTTGGGTGCTGATGAAAGGATAGTGGACTCGTGGTACACTCCCTGGTTAGGAGATATATTTCAGTTGATCTCCCCGCACAAATAAACAATTTGTCTGTGCTATTCATCCAAGGGAAGCTTCTATTTTAATTAAATACCCTCATGATATTATTGCGGAGATTGCTGTAATATTTTTAATTGGTTAATTAATTGACTTGCTAATTGGCTAGTTAATCTAGTTAATCATCTGGTTTTTTTTAAATCAACTTTTGAAACTTCAGCTGCTTGACGATAGTTATCACAGTGGGATATGTGGAGGCTCAATTAAAGTAATTAAAAGATATGTGAAATTCTTCTCTCTTTTTTTCCAAAAACTGAATAGATGGGGAATAGTTCATCCATTTCCAAATGTTTTTTGGTTCTTCTGAGCCACAGAAATCTTTCTAAACTGATGGGCAGGTCTATTTACCACCAAAAGAGTAGATGTATACTCAGAAAGCAATCAGGTTTTGTCAAAGCAAAAAAAAAAAAAGTACTGCACTAATATGGTAGGGTCACAGAGACCCCAAAGTAAGTCGTTAAAAAATTGAGGGTTGCACTGAGCATAACACCATATCCAAAGAAATCAAAATGTATACTTTATTGTTTACTTTTGACAGTATGGGAATAGATCATCAGCCAAAACAAAATGTAGAAAATATATAATGTCAAATTTCACCCTACGTTTGTTTCTTAAACCTACAGGTGCGGCTGCTATTATTTCGCATGGAATAGTACGGGAATAGATCATCAGCCAAAACAAAACGTAGAAAATAATAATAATAATAATATGTTTATTGCTTTTCCGGCCGAAGCCGTAAGCCATACAAACACCAACAAAATAAGAACTGTACACTTGAACATACCCAATTCACATAGACATAACTCATCATTATCACTTTAAACTATCTAAACTCATGAAAATCTTGTTTCTTTATCACATGTAGAAAATATGTAATGTCAAATTTCACCCTACGTTTGTTTCTTAAACCTACAGATGCCGCTCCTATTATTTTGCAGGGTTTTAATCCCCCAATGTCTTTTTTAGCTTTCAGATTTTTCTGCAACCATGGGGCACTGTCCTCTCTGTTCTTGGCTTCAGTCTCTGGATTTAAGTATCCACAAATGGGACAGCATTGAGAATTTATATAACCTTTATATAATTTATTTATATAATTTATATAACCTTTTCAGGGATTAAAGCACTTCACAGTTATCCTTTCTACAACCGAGTAAGGTAGATTAGCATTCCCCCCCACACACACACTGCAAATGGGAGTTTGAGGCTGAGGGAATGTCACTGGCAAAGGCCATCTCATAGTCTTTGTGGCTGAGGTAAGATTTGTACAAGCAGCTTGCCTGATCAGCTTGTACAAATTTACCTCAGCCAGAAAAGCTATGAGATGGCCTTAGCCAGTGACATTCCCTCAGCCTCAAACTCCCATTTGCAGTAGGGGGGAAATGCCCATTCTCTAACTACAGTACTGCTCCATCTTCTCAATTTATATTTTATCTGTGGCATTTGATTATTGTGACAGCTCTCTCTCTCTCTCAATCTATCTATCTATCTATCTATCTATCTATCTATCTATCTATCTATCTATCTATCTATCTATCTATCTATCTATCTATCTATCTATCTATCTATCTATCTATCTATCTATCTATCTATCTATCTATCTATCTATCCAGAACTCCACCAAGCAGGGGCTACAAGTTTCCTCATAGAAGAAACTATACAAAATCAATACATTGCATGCATATACAGAGGCTCTGTCTTGCAACACAACACTGTTATTTCTACTAAACAGTGCTTTGGTCAACCACAATGTAGTCTTATGCAGAGTTACTCCAATCTTAGCTCTTTGGGTTCAATAGAATTTGGCTGTAGTAACTCAGCACAGAATTGCAGGGTTGAACTCTGAGGCCAGGGTCTTTTTTTAAAAAAAACTTATTGATACCCCACTTTTCTCCCCAATGAAGTATGATCCATTCTTACATGTCAGCATTCTATCACCTCATCCCCATCTCATTCTAGAGGGAAATCAGGCAGCCTCTCAGAGTCTATCTATACGAGACATCTTACACTGGGATGCTCAAGTGTAGGGAGATGCAGTGTTAACCGGGAAGTGTAGTTTAAAAAGACAAAGCTGAAAGTTCTGTCAATTTCACCTCTCTACATGAGCATAGTTTAAAAAGACAGCTGTAGGTGATTGCTCCTCAGAAGGTTTGTTAATTTGATCTTCGCCTCCCCAAAGGGGAGGTGAAATAAACTATGCTTCCCAGCTAACATTGCATCTCTCTACACTTTTGTGTTTCCCCTATAAGACAACTCATGTAGAGAGACTCTCAGTAGGGGCCAGCTCCTTTACAGAGGGAGAGACAGCATGATCGAAGTCCCAGCCTTTCAGCAGCAGAGAAGTCTAGGTTCTGTCCAGGACTGAGTCGCCCAGCCCTTCCTGGTAAGTATCTGGTAAGTAAGTATGTTCAGAGAGGGGCCATGGCTCAGTGGTAGAGCATCCGTTTTGCATGCAGAAGGTCCCAGGTTCAATCCCTGACCTCTCCTGTTAAAAAGTTTAGGTTGTAATGATATGAAAGACCTCTGGGACACTGGAGAACTGCTGGTAGTCTGAATAGACAATACAGACCTTGATGGATCGATGATCTGGTCCAGTATAAGGCAGCTTCATGTATCAGGAGTCCTTCCTACTCTACAGCCCCACCTATTATAATGACAGGCATTTTGCTCATCCAAAATCCCAGAGTTAGTGTTAGACACGCACAGCTAAAATCTAATTGTATCTGATTGCCGGGCAGGAAGGCATGATAAAAGAAATATACAAGAGATTCACAATGTGGAATTATCTGATGCATTTCTTTGTGTTGGGGAAAAGAGGGGGTGAGGGGAGTTTAGCAGCAGTCAACTCTGTATTTGCATATGTTTGTTCTTCCCAGCGAAATCAATCTCTTTGAAGGATGCAAGAAAACTTTGGAAGAAGAAAAATATTATTAATGCTATAAGAGAACACAGAAAGAAGTCTTTAGTAAACATTTATTTTCCAGTAGAGATTATCATTTTTGACAAGTGCTTATTTTCATTATTTTTTTTAGATTAAAAAAAAAAGTAAGAAAAAAGTGTCTTGAGTTCCTTTGAATGTCAAAAAAATTAGGCTCAGTGAGAGTCTATATGCAGAACATTACATATACTGGCTTACACAATTAATAGCTATGCAGTGGGATTCTTTAAAAATAAATTACATCTGGGAATCTGTCATTAAGAACTCTGGAGGAGGGCATATTCTATGGTATACCATAGAGCCTAGGAAAAATGGAGGTCCTAGCATGGCATCACATTCCCATTGAGCTCCCATTCCAAACTCCACCCTTCCTAGGTACCACCCACAAATCTGAAATTTTCCAAATTGGTGTTGGGCGGCAATCCTATGCCAAATCCATATAAATAAAATATACACACACAACATAAATCAAGTTACAGAACCAACAGTAACAAGCAAAGAACTGAAACCATTCACAAAAAAGGTAAATCCAAAAGGAAAAGAAACAGGGAACACAGAGACATTGCTAGCATCATTCAGTTCAGGGTAGAGTAAGGTTGCCAGGTTCCTTTACTCTCCCAGCAGGAGGATGAGGACCCAGTGGCGGCGCTCACCTTCTCTTTGCTCTTTATGTGCTCCTTGTGCACGTGCACCTCTGCGCCTGTGCAATGACATCACTTCCTGGAAGTGACGTCGTTATGTGGGGAGAGGGTGCATGCGCTCACTTCCTAGCAGACTGATCTGGGCCCCAAATGGGCCTGATTTGGCCCATTTGGGGACAAAATCAGCCCGCTGCAAAGCAGGGAGTGCTCTCAGGACAGCATAATGATGCCACTCCCAGGAGCGACATTGTTGTGCTGCCCAGGAGCACGCCTGGGAGGCCTGTTCCACCACCAGGTGATTGATGGTGGGGGTGCAGAAGGTGGAAGTGGGGGAATCCCTGCTCCCATGAAGGGACCTGGGATGCCTAATGTAGAGGAAAGGGGGCATTCTCAGAGCTCAACCTAGAGTTTGCTTAGAATAGACGAGAATGGTTGGGTTTGTTTAATATGGAGGAGACCTTTGGCTGGTCATGATCTCTCAGCCGAACCTACTTCACAAAGTTCTTTTAAAGTCAAAGTGGTGGTGAGAAGGAACATGCATGCTGCTCCAACCGACCTGAAGGATGATTGAGATAAAAGTGTACGAGACAGGACAATTGACGAGAAGAGATTTGGATAGGACTATTGATTCTGGTAGGGAAAGAACTATATTATCCTTTTTCAGAACTTTCTATGAATGAATGAGATCCAAAGTATAATTCACAACACAAAGTATTTTAAAATACTCTCTTCTTAAGTTTTAAACTAAATCCTTATACTCCTTCTCTCTCTCTCTCTCTCTTTGACCTTAAAGGTCAAACTTACTTTATCTTCCATTATTTGCCTGAGGGGATTAGAGCCATAATATGTAACATTGACACACGATCAACATCAATGAAGTCGATGGACAGTAGATTCAGGACAGAGAAAAGGAAATACTTTTTACTCGAGTGATTAAAATGTGGAAGTATCTGCTGGAAGATGTAGTGATAGCCACAGATATAGATGTCTTTAAAAAGGATTAGACGAATCCATGGAGAATGGGTCTACCAGTGGCTACAAGCCATAGTGACTAAAGGGAACCTCCACATTCAGAGGCAGTCAACCTCTGAATCAGTGGTCATTTCGTAGAAAAAGAGCTGCAGAAACTCATTAGCATAGCTCATCAGCACAACCTATTAGCATATGCCACACCCTTGATGTCACTGGAAATGTGTCATTAGCATAACTGAGTTGCATATGCCACACCCCTGACTTCACCTATCCAGGCTGTATTGGACCCAATCCTGGCCATTCAGGGCTGAAATTGGGCCCAAAATGGCAAAAAGGGGCTGAAAATGGCCGAAAAGGGGGCCAAAATGGTCAGGATCGGGCCGCTTCTGAGTGGGAGAGTGATCCACCAGCTGTCAGAGGCTCAATCCGGGCCATTTCAGCCTCAATCCAGGCCGAAACGGGCCCAAAATGGCCGAGAGTCAGGTGGGTGGGGCCACCTGCCATGTGACCTCATTGGGGAACTACCGGAACTGTGTTCTTCTGCGTTCCCCCTCTAAATGAGCCCTGCTTTGAATACCGATGCCAGGAGGCAACTTCATGGGAAGGCTTCCACCTCTATTCCTTGTTGTCGACTCTCCAGAGTAACTGGTTGCCACTGTGTAAGACAGGATGCTGGACGAAACAGACAGCTGGCCTTATCCAACAGGGCTCTTCTTCCGTTCTTATCAAGGGATGACTTTAATTATGTGAATGATGCCATGTGCGGGCACTTGCTGCTAACATTTAACTTTTGCCTCCCCAATCCGAATATCTCAAAATGTTGAATACTGCTCAGTGCCTGGAATGCAGACAATATTCATTCAACTCAGTTGTCATTTTTATGCAGGAATATGGTTTGACAAACGTACAAAAAATGAAAATGGTTAGATATTATTTACCAGTTATCTGAGTACCCTACCCGAGGTATAGATAGATCTGCCTTCAAGCAAAGGAATCAGCAACTGTAAGAAAATTAAATGCAATGTGTCTTTGGAAGAAGACTTAGGGTGTCACTGCAGCTTCTGGATTGGTCTGTACTAATGACTTTGAAAGCATTTATTTGGAGGGAAAAATACAGAAAGCCAGTTGCACTTTATTTAATATTCAGATAAGTGCTATCCACCTGCTGTTAAGCCACAACATCTACAGTCATTCTTTGAATACTGATAATTATATGAAACAGACTCCCCTAGAGGCCAGTAGTCTAGTCTGGATTCACCTGGAATACAAAAATGGGTAATATGGTAGTTTATGAGCTTAGAAGCAGCTAGAGTTTACAGAATTACCTTGGGGCTGATGTACAGAGATTCCCCTGAGAGGATAGTTATCTACTTGTGGGATTATTGGTAGGGATGGAGGACAACCAAGTTGTTTCTTATTTCATTCTGGATGGTTTCAGTCCACGCATTTTGTTGTGGTTACTTGCTGTTGATGACTTTTAATGCTTTGACTCGATGGTTTCTTTCAGTCAGGTTTTACTGATTTGTTGTGAGACATTTTATATGGAACTTGAAGGTACAATTGCATCACGTGAACGTATAATGTTGATTTCTTGACATGCCAATGATAGTGAAATTGTGTGTGTTTTATGGGGGGATAGAATGGTATGAGGAAAAATAAAAGAGTGCAAAAATAAAGAATCATGGATTTGTTTCTGCAGGAAATTTCTGCGGATGGAAGGGATTTCTGTCAGAGAACAGGATTTCCTTGCCTCTTCCCCTCCTGCCGGAGCCTCAAATGCCCCCATACTGTTTCTCGGTGACAGCCCACCCCCCACCCCAGGAACAGGACGAGGGAAGAATCAGAGATCTGCAATGGTAGCTAGTATCAGTGAAAGTTATTCACCCTTTTCCTCAGCATGGGTATTCTGCTCTATCCAGTTCAGGTCATGCAAGGGAAAACACTGAGGTCTACCAAGCACTTAACTATTCTTATCTTTTTCTAGTCCCCAAAACAGGGAACGGGCCATAGTCCAGAAGATGAGCTCAAGTCAGAAGAGACCCTACTCTCCTGGCTTTTCGTAAACGAAACGAAACTATTCAAAAGGCTTTTTACTCAAATGGGAGGGCTGTATTGTAGGGAAGATGCTTCACTAACGAGTTAGGGACCATAGACTTCATCACTATATTGCCTTACATGTTATCTGCTGCTTTAAATATGTACTCCTATGCACCACCGGTGTTCCATGTTGTCTAACATTAGTCCTAAAATTATTTCTGCTTCAATATTTTTTCTACTCTGTATTGGATTCTTGCGAATACTATGTCTTTTAAACTTGTATCTAATTACCCTACAGCATTGTTTATGGAAATGTCCTTGATACTGTATTGAAATGTACTTGGTACTGATTGTACTAATCTCATACTGTGTAATCCACCTTGAGTCTCAGTGAGAAAGGGGGACTATAAATAACATACATACATACATACATACATACATACATACATACATACATACATACATACAATTGCGGATGTTACATACATACATACATACATACATACATACATACAGGGCTTTTTTTTCAGCGGGAATGCGGTGGAACGGAGTTCCGGCAGCTTTTGAAAATGGTCACATGGCCGGTGGCCCCGCCCCCTGACATCCAGACAGAGGGGAGTTTAGATTGCCCTCCATGCTGCTCCATGCAGCGGCGTGGAGGGCAATCTAAACTTCCCTCTGTCTGCAGATCAGGGGGCGGGGCCACCAGCCATGTGACCATTTTCGCCAAGGGCGATTTACACTTTAAAAAATTCCCTCCTTGTTCCAGCTGACCCAAAGTGATGTCCTTGTGTGGTCCTGAGTTCCACCACTGAGTTCCACTACCTCTTAACCCAGAAAAAAAGCCCTTCATACATACATACATACATACATACATACATACATATGTACGTACGTACGTACATACGTATGTACGTAAGTTTTTGGAAGCAGAAGTTTCCAAATCCAATCCAAGCATCTCCAATCAAAGATGGTAGGTGTTGGAAGACCCTTTTGTGCCTGAACCACTGAAGAACCACTGCCAATCTGAGTGAATAATATGGAGTAGAGGTCCAATGACCTGAAGGGTTGGCAAAGACCCTTCTTGCTCTGAGCACCTAGAAGACTGCTGACAATCAAAGCAGGCAATGCGGAGTGACTATCCAATGGCCTGAAGGACTTCATGGGGGCAGCAAACCCAGGAGGGGCCATGGCTCAGTAGGAGAGCATCTGCTTGGCATGCAGAAAGCCCCAGGTTCAATCCATGGCGTGTTCCGTTAAAAGTAACAGGCCCTCGGTGTTGTGAGAGACCTCTGCCTGAGACCCTGCAGAGCAGCTACCAGTCTGAGTAAATACTTATTTGATGGACCAATGGTCTGATTTGGTAGAAGGCAGCTTCATGTGTTTGCGTTTCATCAACCCATGTCTAGAGGGACTGTTACGCATAAATGCTGGGCTTTGCTTGGCTTCCTGGATCACAGGTTGAACTTACTTGGCATAACTTACACCACAGTGGCTCTCCCTGAAGGGCATGCTTCTAGTTTCTAACTGTTGAGCATTGTTCTGCATTCTATGTCCCTGCGGACCTGTTTCCCACCCCCTCTCTTTCTCTCCAGATGCTTTGTTGCTGCTCGCCCCTTTCCTTTTGATGAGGACTGATAACACCTTACGTCCACATGGGAAGCAACCGGGGAACTTCGCTACTCTCTCACAACACTCAGGGTATAATTAGACCGGTGCACCTGCTCATTCCTCCAGTGGCTTTGTTCGTCTGCACGCCCATCAAAAATCCATGCTGTGAGGGCAATTTGATCCTCTCCCGTTCCCCTTTTCCCTCCCACCCAACTGACTTAAACCGCAAGAACGAGCCACAGTGTGAGTTAATCCAACCAAACTGGCATGGGCTAATTTGCATTAAGAGATCCCCGTTTCCTCCTCCAACAAGCAAACCTTTGTATTTCATTCCTCTCCTCATGGCTGAATATTTATCATGGGCAATAGTTTTGCAAATCGTATTCGTTATTAGCATTGTTATAGAATATTACATTGATCTTTGACAACGCTGGTGCCGTAGATAATGGGCGGAAATGTTTCTTTTCTAACCAGCCTGTTAAATACAGTTCACTTAGAAAGAGGCTGGCAAGACAGCAGACAGGATTGTGGGTTTTTTACTGGGGGGGGGGGGGATCTGCACTTTAAAGGGTATTTTTAATTAACGCTGCTCCTCCTGAGCAGATGTAGGCCTGCATATGCATTCCTAAATGGGAGGATCTTTGTGCACTCATGGGCTGATCAGATGTTTATATCTGAGCAGTAGGAACAGATGCAAGAAGCATCTGGAAAGGGAAAGCTGGATTCTGACCCCCTCCATAGACACTCCCTGCAAATTGGCCATTTCCACAGTGGAGAAATGCCCTCCATCTTTGTATCCTCCTTGGAATTTTATTAATTGGGGCTATACTCTGCACATGTTTCAGAAGCAACCAAGTCTGGCAAAAGGAAAACTATGAGTGATTCCGCACACGTTGGATAATGCACTTCCAATCCTCTTTATAGATCATTTGGAATGGATTTTTTTGTGTGCGGAACAAAAAATCCACCTCAAACGATTGATAAAGTGCATTGAAAGTGCATTATCCAATGTGTGCTGAATCAGCCTACAGGAGATGAGGAATCTCTCTCCCAAGCACAGAGCACTCCTGCTCTTAGAAAGCAACTCTAAGCAATTCTACTCAGAAGTAAGTCCCATTTTATCCAGTGGGACTTACAGCCAGGAAAGTGTTCTTAGGATCTTAGCCTTAGTCAGAGGTAAGAACAAAAGGGTTACTACCTCATATCTTGATAGAATGCCACTCCTAAAGGGACAGAGACTTGGGAAGCCAAAAGGTCTCCCATCCCATTACTAACCAAGGCTGACCATGCTTAGCTTCTGAGATCTGACAAGATTGGGCTTGCCTGGGCTATCCAGGTCAAGGCAGGACCCATGCCTGCTTTGAGGAAAATGCACTGGTTTGGGCCAGAATGCTGCTCCTTGACCCACACTTTCCTGTACCTACAGCACCACATGTTGCATCTGACGAAGAGAGCTGTGGCTCTTGAAAGCTTATGCTACAATAAAGTTGGTTAGTCTTAAAGGTGCTACTGGACTTTTTACTATAGCACCACATGTATGAGTCTATTGCATCAGGTCTTGGGTCCACCTTCCCCATGTTATTGCCTCCCACTGGCACCAGCCCTTCCGGGGAGAGAGATTTCACAATTCTGATCCAAGACAGTTCCCAGAGAATTTCCCAAGTGCAAAACTGCTCTGAGGTACGGCTCCTCCTCCGACTCCTGTTCTGAGCATGGCATAATCTTGCTTTATCTGGCTTTTCAAACCACAGTGCTGGCTGGCTACCAGACAGAACTCTATTTTAGTAGTCCAACCAATAAAATACTGGCTGGCAAGCCTCAAGGGGAAGGCAGCCCAAAGGAGTGATACAAATCAATTGCGGATGTTACGTTTTTAAAAAGAAACAGTAGAAAAATGTATAGGTTTAACAGTAGCTCCTTTGAGTCAAGTAGAAACCCAGATGAACTGAACTTTCCAGGGTATTAACTGCTCTGTTCTGGATGCTGACTTTTGAAGAAGTTTAACAAAACAAAACAAGACTTCCCAATTTTACTTCCCATGACTGCTTTAGGTTAATTGTCCAAATATCAGATAACTGAAAGACGCATTTCCCTTAAACTGTCTCCTTTTTTTTCCCCCTGATTGTTTCTCTGTAATATATCTAAGCAAACATTTGTTCCACTGATCATTTCTGGGCAAAAGACATGAATCACCAGACTGCAGAAAAACCACAAAGGCAGCTGTGGATCATTAGAAAACAGGCATCTCGTTCAAGAAGGCTGCCATTGGAAGTTTTTCTTCAGGAAACGGCCTTGGCTTGTAGTGCTTTGCTGTGTAATGGAAGCAGGGCCACAGAAATTAGATCATTCCTCCTTCCTTAACACACATTCATTGTGAGAAATGCACGCACAAACCCCAGCTATTGAAGTTTGGCTGAGGGTTTACTACAGACAATCAGAGGTGGTCGTAGCCATTGAGGAACAGCCCTGAGCTCCAGACTTGAATGAGCCCAACTGCCCATGGCTCTGCCCCCTGAAGGAGAGGGGGGGAAGACAAGGAAGAGCAAGCTCTTCTACTAAGCGCACCTGCCCTTCTTCTACCTTCTGCAGACAGTGGAGGTTCCCGCCCACCTCATAGGGGGTGAGGACCACTTCTTGCTTAGCCCTGGTGGGGGGCAGCATGGGGAAGGGAGTGATTCTGAGACCTAGAGTTACCAGCTCCCCTTAGCCTGCCAGCAGGAGGTGGGGGACCTGGCACTTACCTGTTGGCTGGGCCCATGATCCTCCTCGTGTGTGTGCCCCCATGGCACTTACTTCTAGTAAGTGACATCATTGTGCGGGCGCGGGGGCACACGCACTATGTAGCCTCTTTGGGGCTAAACTCAGCCTGCTGCAACGCTCAGAAGCAATCTCAGGACAGTACAATGATGTCGCGCCACCCCAGAAGTGCGCCCAGGAGACCCTCCCTTGCCAGCTAGGTAAGTGGAGGTGGGGGGTGGGGGGTGAAAGCGGGGGATTCCCCACCCTCACTGGAGGAATGGGATCCCTACTGAGACCCCATCCTGGACTTTTGCCATGGGGCCCAGAATCACTAATCCTTTCCCTGCAGTCAGTGCAAAGTTTATATATTGAGGATATTTGTCAGTTCTTGTCCCAAAGTTGCAGTTAGGAAAGTGTGGGATCATGTGTGGTGAAACACTCATAAGGACAGTATATTGCAACTAATAAAACTTACTTTTATTAAAGATGATTCACATTCACTTGCATTTTTATAGTAGCAGAAAAAAACATAGAAAGCTAATAGTATGTTGTTATAACTCCCAAAACAATAATCCCCCTGTAAGGTGGGTGGGGCTGAGAGAGCTCTGAGAGAGCTGTGACTGACCCAAGGTCACCCAGCTGGCTTCAGGTGGAGGAGAGGGGAATCAAACCCGGTTCTCCAGATTAGAGTCCTGCCGCTCTTAACCACTACACCAAACTGGCTCTCATATGGACTGTGAATTGTGAAACCATAAATAGCGAGGACCTACTGTATTCTCCTTTGCAAGAGGGATCCCATGCATCTACTTCACTCGTGGAAGGACCCTTCCCCTGAAGCGAGACCCTTGCATCAGGGGAAGCCTTATTTTCCCATACCTTTTTGGATACGTTATAACTATGGGGAGTAAAGAAATAAGAATAAACCTTCCAATCCAGTGACATGTTGAGGCTTCCCCCCTCTACTGAAGAACCTTAACCATGCCAATACATGCTGTTTGCATCCAGATAGTTTCCCTGGCATAGTAATCCATCCAAGAGCTGCGCACCACATTGTCGTGTTGCAAGTGGCCACATGGGGGGTTCCATGCCCATCCAACACATGCTAAGGATACTCTTTACAATGTCTGCATCTACATATCATTGAGTATCATGGTATCTTGGCACAATAGCAATCATTCACTTTCTAAATAAGAGTCCAGTAGCACCTTTACGACGACTAACCAACTTTATTGTAGCATAAGCTTTCAAGAACCACTGCTCTCTTCGTCTCTTCTTGCATCTGACAAAGAGAGCTGTGGTTCTCAAAAGCTTATGTTGCAATAAAATTGGTTAGTCTTAAAGGTGCTACGGGACTCTTTAGTATTTTGCAGCTACAGATTAACATGGCTAACTCCTCTGGATCTATTCACTTCCTAGATTTCTTGTCCACAGAGGAAAATGTAGTTATGAATTATGGCTAGAGCGCAATGATAGCGCACTATATCCAATGATGTGTGGATGCAACCAATGAAACAGAGTGTGAATGACTAAGGAAAGTGGGAAGGGGAAAGAAGTCTGGAGGAAATGAGGGTAACGATAAACCTCGGGATCGGCACATTCTCCTGATATTTTTCTTCCCAACAATTCTCTAGTGCTACTGTTGATAAATCTAAATATCCTGGGACACACTGGGAAAAAAGGGTCACCGGAAATTCCAATAAAGGATACAGTTACTAATAAAGTGTAGTATGGATAAAAGACACAACCAAAGGATCGGTGGTAACTGTTTCACTATAGCACACATGGATGTGTTAATATTCAAAAACTTACCCTTCAGAATCCAAGCAAATGTTTCTCCGTAAATACCAACAGGGAATAAAACCCCTTTTCATTGATGCTTAAAATAATGCTTCATTTAACCATTAAAAACAACCCAGTTCCAGTGTTACGCTTTTCCCTCCCACCTCATCGCATCTTCCTCCGATAATATTATTTCTTCGTCTTCTAGATCAAAGGCCTGGTAGTCTATAGAAAGCAAATTAGAAATGCGTTATTTTCATGGGGGGGAAGTCTCAGTGAGACTTATAATTTTATTTTTTTCCCCTAGTTGTGCAGAATAACATAAATCAAAAGAAGCAATAGTCTACCTTCTGTTTTGACTACTTTGACCCTCTTCAACCCCTGCCAATTTTTATCTCGTTTTTGTTTAACTTTGTACATCAGAGTTTAATTTTAAAGCTGGTCCAGAAGACAGTGATGTATAGGTTACATCAAGTATAGCTTAAATTACCCTCTCCCTAGTGATTTGAAAAAGGGTGGGGAGGGCCCATCTCCTGCAGTGGGGTAGCAGCAGGGAAGACAAGTGGACAGATCTTGCCCCCTGGACTTGAGCGTCCACAGCTGGACCTTTTGTCTAGACCACTGTTAATTGATTAATATTTATATATGTTATTTAAGATCTATTAAAAATGTCGGTGACATTTGCCCAATAGAAATGTTTGACCTGTGCATACCAACACAGAAATATGGCCTGCGAAACAAGTATGAACCTCGAAAACGCTGTCCAGTGAATGTGCTGCACTTCTCTTACGGGGCTCCGATTTCGGCCCATCATTCCAAGCCACTACTTAGAGAAAGTAGATGTCATTTCATTGATAGTGTTTGCCATTTTGAAGGTCAGATGGGAACAAAGTCCGAATATTTTTTTCTTCCCCCTGATACGTTATAATGGTTAAGATCACATGGTGACCTAACCACCATTACATTGTCCAACTGAATGAGAGAAACTGGTTTTGGGGGGTTTGTTTTTGCACATACCATTGCCATAAACAGGACTTGCAAAGGAGCCAAAGTGGTTGGATGGTGCTGTAGAGGTTACCAACCTTCAGGGGGGGCTTGGAGTTCATCTGGAATTACAACCGTGGAGATCAAACCCCCCAAGAGGAAATGGCGGCTTCAGAAGGTGGACTCGATGGAATCACATCCCTGATAAGATCCCTCCCCTCTACAAACTCTGGCCTCCCGGGCATCATCCCCAAATCTCCAGGAATTTCTCAATCTGGAGTTAGCAACCCTAGCTGTCTCTCCATTCTCAAAACAAACTTGGAATTACACAGCCATTCACATCCTTTGGTCATGTACTTTATAGTAGACAGCATTGAACAGTGTGGAAAATACCCAGTAGGATTATCACTACATCTGCAACCAGTACTCAGTAGAATAATCCACAGTCCCTGTCCCTTTTCAAGGCTCCTCTCTGAGACAATTTCTATAGCACAGCTGCTGTAGCGTAGTAGTTAAGTGATTGGGCTGCAAATCAGCACTCTACTGGTTTGAATCCCGCTGCTGCCATGAGTTCAGTAGGTGGCCTTGGGTAAGCCACTCCTCTCAGCCCCAGCTCCCCAGCTGTATTGTGGGGATAATAATAACACTAACTTGTTCACCGCTCCAGGCGAGGCACTAATCTGTCTAGAAAAGTAGTATATATGTGCTGCTGCTCCTGTTACCTGAGTGAAAAGTCCCTCCTGAATAATTCCATTTTCCACAGATTGCAGAAAGCCGGGAGAGTGGGCACTTTCTTGACCTGCTCTGGCAGGCCATTCAGTAAGGTCAGGGCTACCATGGAGAAAGTGTGTGTGCTGTTGGTTTTACCAACTGCAGGGTGGTGCCTGCAGAAGACCCAGTTCAGATCAGTGAAGCTCCCATGGTGAAGCAAAGGGGGAGAGGCAGTCCTGCAGATGTAAGGGGCCAAGGCCACGAAGGGCTTTGTATGTGATAGTCAAAATCTTGCACTGAGCCCAGTAACTGATGAGCAGCCAGTGGAGTGACTGCAGAATGGGAGTCATATGCATGTTCAGCCTAGCTAATGATAGTAAATAGTTGCAGCATTCTGTTCCAGATGGAGTCTCCGAGGAGAGACCTATGTAGAGTGCATTACAGTAGTCTAACAGTCCTGATGTTCCTGAGGTGTGAATCCAGGTGGCCCAATCGGCCACTTCAAGGAATGGGGCCATCTGTCAGGCTATTCTGAGGGGGGAGCTGTTGCCTTTTTTGTTGTTGCTGCATTTACTTGCTTTACTTGTGCACACACCCTTCCTTCAATCAATTGGGACCAATTACTTGGGGTAGAGAAGACCTTACTGGGGGTATTCGAGAGGCTTGTCCGCCATCTGTTGAAAATGCTTTAGCATTGGATTTCCTGCTTTGAGCTAGGTGGCCTATAAGGCCCCTTCCAACATTAGCAGTAAAATGCCATCAAGTCACAGCCAACTTAAGGCGACCAGTCATGGGATGTCGAGGCTAGAGACGTTTAGAGGTGGTTTGCTATTGCCTGCCTCTGCGAAGTGGCCCTTGGTGGTCTCCCATACAAACAATAACCAGGGCCAATCCTGCTTAGCTTCCAAGAGCTGATGAGATCAGTCTAGCCTAAGCTATAATAATCAAGGAAAATTCCAACAGGTCTCAGCCTACTAATGGTCACTCTGTAGGGTTTTCAAGGCAAGAGACAAAGAGAAGTGGTATGCCATTCCCTGCCTTTGTTTAGCAACCCCGGCATTCCTTGGTGGTTTCCCATCTTAGTACTAACCTGGACCAACCCTGTTTATCTTTCGAGATGTGACAATATAGGGCTACCGTAGCCATCCAGGTCAGGGCTTCTTCCAACTCTGGGGCTCTAAAATATAATGTTATTTGTTTCAATAATTTACCCCTCCCTTTTCACCTCAAACAGTAAGTTCTCAAAGCAGTTTCCAAAGACCATTAATAACAAAGCATCCTTGAAATGCTTTTTAAACATCTCATTCTTTTAGAGGGGGGGGAGGGAAATGAACAAGTCAAGATCTTGTGGGATTTCAGAATTCAAACTGATCAGCACCTTGAACCTAATACACCAGACATAACAGTCACGGAAAATCAAAAAGTCTGGATAATCAACATTGCGATTCCTGGGGATGCCAGAGTCGAAGAAAAAAAAACCAAGAAAAAATGATTAAATATAGAGATCTGGCAATAGAAGCCATCCGGCTATGGAAGAAGAATGCAACAGCAGTCCCCATTGTCATCGGGGCACTCGGAACCATATGGAAAAACTGCAGGTTTCTGACATAACACCTCCAGAACTGCAAAAGATGGCACTACTTGGAACAGCATACATATTACGCCGATATCTGGTTGATTCTTAGGTCTTCGGCAGAAACTTGTATCAACTTAGCAAGGCCAATCAATAATAACATGGCCGATTCTGCACCACTCACCTGAAGCTGGGACGTTGTGGAACATGCCGGCAAAACCGAGAAAGATTGCATTTTCTCGCGCGACATCGCGCAAAACTCATGCAAGAAAACATGATCTTTCACAGTTTTGCCGGCATGTTCCATAACATCCCGGTTTCAGGTAAGCCGTGCAGAATCGGCCCATGTGACCTCTGCTTATTATTCATTGTGTTTTGGATAATAATGATGATGATAATTATAATAATGATAATAATAAGCCAGTGGGAAGTATCCATCCAGACAGCAAACGGTGGTTTCCTCAAGACCAGCGGAACAAACCTCCCCCACCCCAAAAAACCACAATGGGATGCCCAGGAACATAAGTATGGCACTGACATATGCCCATCACAAGTGGGAAGCAATATTGAAAGTCCACACCTGTTAAGAAATATAATATTCCTGTATGTATAAGGCATCCCCATAACATTTCTGAGCACAGAAATCTCAGTCTCTAAACTGCAACTCTGAAAGCCCTCTTTCCAATTACACACCACAAGGCAATGCCTGCGTTTTGATGGAGTCAACTACAAACCACAAGGAGAGCTCTCTAGCCAACCACAAAACGGGATTGGCACCTCCTGTCTCTTAGGAGTCGAAGTTTCAGAGCTCCTTTATCACATGACCTGCTGACCCGAAGATAGCAGAACTGACCTCGTCTACACCGAGGAGTCTATTGCCGAGATTCCCCTGAGGGAGCTCCAACCAGCTGCAAACTGATCCAGTGATTAACCCTTCTGTGTTGTGAATGTAACACTGGAGTCAGGGTAATAAAGCTTTCACTGCATAACAGATCCTGCGCTTTGTAAATTGTTGCTCTTATCAGCTCCACTCGAGGCTGTTATCCCCTTCCCTGGGAGGCAAAGCTGCCAAGCTGTTCTTTGGAAAGGCTTCTGGCTCTATAAAGGAAAGGATATTTATTCACTCACTGAGGAGGATAATGGAAAGGAAGCGCTCTTTTCACTAAAAGGCAGCTTAGCTTTGCTATTGCCTCTTTCCTCTGTACGCCTAAGCAAAGCAATATTATGGAATAGTTACCAGACTGAAACATGAAACCCAGTCGGCAACTGGGAAACTCACAGCTTTCGGAAGAGTTGACACTGAATTTTCACTAAAAACAGGTGTAAATTTGGGCTGTCTTGCTCAGAGAATTGCATTAGAGTAAGGAATCTGGCGGAAAGCAGCAAAGAATTGTGAAAAGCTGAGCAAAATTTTTTGTGAAAAGCTGAGCAAGAAGTAGGCTTGGCTGACAAAGGGTAACTAGCGCAAGACCACCCAGCAAGCTGCATGGCAAAGTGGGGATTTGAACCTGAACATCCCAGATCCCAGCTGAATACTTTAAATCACTCCGCCAAGCTGTCTCAGAGTCACAGAACTCAGTTCTAACAATTTTGTGACAGGTGGTTTTTGGCTAGGGTTGCCAGCCTCCAGGTAGTGGCTGGAGATCTCCTGGAATTACAGAGATCAGTTCACCTGGAGAAAATGGCTACTTTGGGGGGGGGGTAGACTCTATGGAATTATGCCATGCCAAGGTCCCTTCCCTCCCCAAACCCCACTTTCTCCAGGTTTCTCCAGGTTTCATCCCCCAGATCTCCAGGAATTTCCCAACTTGGAGCTGGCAACCCTATTTTTGGCAGTAAATCTGCTGGTTGTTTTTCCAGTGGATAATTACAAAACAGGAAAGAGTTTGTTTCTAAAGCTCTTTGCAGAAGTTCAGGCTTCTTAGACTAAACAGGTGTGCAGGGAGGTGGACGAAGCAGAGCAGCAACAACTGACCTCAGCTCCTGGCCTAAGTAGGTATAATCAGGGCTTTTTTTCAGCAGGAACGCAGTGGAACGGAGTTCCGGAACCTCTTGAAAATGGTCACATGGCTGGTGGCCCCGCCCCCTGATCTCCAGACAGAGGGGAGTTTAGATTGCCCTCTGTGCCGCCCCGGCGCCGAGGGCAATCTAAACCCCCCTCTGTCTGGAGATCAGGGGACGGGGCCACCAGCCATGCGAACATTTTCTCCGAGGGCAACCCACTGCGTTCTGCCACCTCTTTTCCCAGAAGCCCTGGTTATAATCAACATTTTGCACAAAGCTTGTATACATATTACAAAGTAGGCTTTTCCAGGATTCTTGTTTCCACAAATGGAGACTGCAAATATGGGGGTACACTTTGCACATAAGGTGGCAGGTTTGTGCAGAGTGTACACTGAAAATGCAAAGGTCTATACACACCTGCAAAGAGTATCAGGGAGCTCAGGGTACCATACATGGCTCTCCCTCCCACCCTTTTGTTCTGCAGTTTTTACAAAAATCTTTTGAGGTAGAATCACCCACTAAACTTCATTTCAGGTGGATAGCCATATTGGTCTGCAGTAAAAGAGGCAGATTTGAGTCCGGTAGCTCCTTTAAGATTAACAAAAATTCTAGGACATAAGCTTTCCAGAGTCAAAGCTCCCTTCATCAAATATCTGACCCAAAGCTTACATCTTTGCTCTTTCAGTGAATTTCATGATTGATTGGGGACTTCTAACCCAAACTCTGAGCACTATACCACCCTGATTCCCCTCGTAGATTAGGGAGCAAGGATAGCCATCACAGTCTCATTTATTTTTTTAAAAAATTCTTTCACACTTTTCATATACAGCCTGAGGTTCACATCCAGACATGACCATAGGCTATAGAACACAGTTTTAAAAACACAAATACATCTATATTGTATGGTGATATATAGATTTTTGATCAGGCAAAATATCTGAGAAATTTTGGAGGAAAACTAAAAGAGCTTCAGCTCAGCTAGTGGAATTTCACAGGGTGCATTTGTGAATGTGTGCCTCCCTAAAATGCGAATATGTTTCACCTGGCATGATATTTAAGGCAGATTTGGACATAGAATCATAGGGTTGGAAGGGACCTCTGGAAGCCAGTTTGGTGTAGTCGTTAAGAGCGGCAGGACTCTAATCTGGCGAGCCGGGTTTGATTCCCCATTCCTCCACTTGAAGCCAGCTGGGTGACCTTGGGCTAGTCACAGCTCTCTGGAGCTCTCTCAGCCCCACCCACCTCACAGGGTGTTTTGTTGTGGGGATAATAATGACATACTTTGTAAACCACTCTGAGTGGGCATTAAATTGTCCTGAAGGGCAGTATATAAATCGAACGTTATTATTGTTATTCTCATCTAGTCCCACCCCCTGCACAATGCAGGAACTTCACAACTATCCCCCCAACTGTCCCAGTGACCCCTGCTCCATGCCCAGAAGATGGCGAAACACCTCCAGGATCCCTAGCCAAAATGGCCCCTGGAAAATTGCCACCCGGCCCCAAGGTGGCGATCAGCATTACCCTGGGCATATAAAAAGGGCCACGAAATGCCAGCTTAGACGAAATATCTGAAAAGTGTCAAAGGAAATCTTAAGGATGTAAGAGAAGTTTGTCTGGATCAGTCCAGAATTCTGTCTAATTCAGCATCCTGATTCCGTGCAGTGGCTAATACTTCAATAATGGGCCAAACCTTCATGAATGAGTCTCATCCCTTTTAAAGCTATCTAAGGGCCAAGCTACAAGTGATGAATGACACTTGAACGGCAAGTGTATTTCTCCCTGTTCACTTGCACTCCACTCGATCCACTTGCCCTTCAAGTGTCATTTGTCACTTGTAGCTTGGCCCACAGTGAACAGGGAGAAATACACTTGCCGTTCATGTCACTTGTAGCTTGGCCCTAAGTTAGAAGTCATAATCATTATCTCCTTCGGCAGTGGACTCTATAAGGGAATCACACAATGCATAAGGAAGAGCTTCCTTTTGTCCATTGTGAATTGCCTGTCCATTAACTTCATAGAGTGCCCCTAGCTTCTGATGGTGAAAAGTGCCATCAAGTCAAAGGTGAGTTACAGCACCCCATAAAGTTTTCAAGGCAAGGGATAATCAGGGGTGCCATTACCTGCCTCTGTGTAATAACCAGTTTGGTGTAGTGGATAATAATGGCAGGACTCTAATCTGGAGAACCAAATTTGATTCCCCACTCCTCCACTTGAAGCCAGCTGAGTGACCTTGGGCCAGCCAAAGCTCTCTCAGAGCTCTCTCAGCCCACTCACCTCACAAGATGATTGTCGTGTGGATAATAATAACACACTTTGTAAACTGTTCTGAATACGGCATTAAGTTGTCCTGAAGGGAGGTATATAAATCCAGTGTTGTTGTTGTTATTAACCTTGGTCTTTCTTGGTCACCTCCCATCCAAATATCAACCAAGCCTGGCCCTGCTTAGCTTCTGAGATCTGACAAGATCAGTCTAGTCAGGCCAATCAATTTAGGGTCCCTAGGTTCTAGTGTTATGGAGATGGAAAGTTCTCTTTACCCACTTTCTCCATCCCATGCATAGTTTATAAATCTCTATCCTGCCCCTTTTGGTCATCATGGGTGCCATTGCCTGCCTCTGTGTAGTAACCAGTTTTGTGTAGTGGTTAAGAGTGGCAGGACTCTGATCTGGAGAACTGGGTTTGATTCCCCATTCCTCCGCTTGAAGTGAGCTGAGGGCCAAGCTACACATGACGAATGACACTTGAACGGCAAGTGGATTGAGTGGAGGGCAAGTGAACAGGGAGAAATACACTTGCCGTTCAAGTGTCATTCGTCATGTGTAGCTTGGCCCTGAGTGACCCTGGGTGAGTCACAACAACTTGTAGGTGCTCTCTCAGCCTCATCCACTTCACAGGGTGTTTTGTTGTGGGGGTAATAATACATACTTTGTAAACTGCTCTGAGTGGGCATTAAGTCATCCTGAAGGGCGGTATATAACTCAAATGTTATTACTATTTTTATTATTATAAGTGGAAAATTCCTGTCTAGAAAAATACAAAGCAACAGAGTCTTTCTCTTTTGACTTCCTGACAAAATTGAGAAATGATATAGCATTTCTGAGGTAAATCCAAGTGGAATATGTTGGTGGTGCGTTGAAACAGGCCCAGTATGGGGAAGTCTAAAAAAATGCAGGATTGGATCGTAATTTCTCCTCAACCCAGCAGTTCTGAAGAGCGCTTCAGCTCCAACTCAAAATCTCACCCCCCTTTAACATATTTCCAAACCCCCTCTCACCTTGGTTGCTGTGTGCCCTGAGGGGAGAATACAGCAACAATTCAGTGAAATTATCTCGAATGAGGGAAATTTTTTCCCCTCTCTCTCACTCTCCTGTGGGCTTTCTGTGGAAAAAGAGCATTTAGCCCGTTAACGACCATTAATATGTACCATCATATATTAGTGGGAGTTAATGCGCAAAGGAAAAGACTCAACCTTTCAGTTCATTAAATAAAACAAATTTTCAAAATTGTCTATTTACGATAGTTGGGGAAAGTAGGAGAAGGAGCTAAAGGCTTTTGCCGCAGCTATTAAGAACAGGACGGGAAATGATTGGAAGAGGGAGGGAAATGGTTTCCTTGGAATACGCATCCTAGTGATATATCCAAGATGCCGCTGATCCTCACAAGGAACCTCTTTCAAAATATATTTTCCTTTTATAAGATATCCCCCCCCCTTGTTTAAAATCCCATCAGGGACCTTCTTATAAATGAGGAACTGCATCTCTTGGGACTGGCCCAAGTTGGAAGAAGTGTTATTAAAAAAAAATACATAGCAGAATGCTGAGCAATATAATTAGCCCATTTCTTTCATTTTTTGTTATCTTTTAAAAATGTATAACCAAATTTTAATTAAGCATATTCTCTGGATGTTTGAACTGGGGAAGAAAAGTAAGGAAAAGAATACTCCCGCTGTATTTCCAAGGGATTAATTGTATCAATTTCAGTCTCCTTTTCTGATCTCTGGCAGTGCACATTTGGGGAGGGGGGCAAAAGCATCTACTTGTATACAAAGTAGTGATATGTCTGTCTGTTTGTAGAGGGCGGCAGATACGCACTTCTATCCAGAATCAAAACCTACATCTCAGAGGCGATTTCTTATCACTGTAGAGAAAGCACCTACACATGCCATTCTGCACAATTCTCCTTTGATACTAATCTTTGTGCAGAGGAATTATGCAATGTCTACTGTCAAAGGAACTAAAAGACAGCATGGTTTTCTTTTGTTAGCTTTTTTTGTTGCTACTATTTATTAATAGTTCAAATCTGAAACCATATGCTAAGAAGGAAAAAAAAATTATGTCCCAGTTCTTAATCGTAGGCCCTTTTGCTTAAGTGCAATCTCAGGGCAACTTCTTCAGGAACAAACAAGCTTTGAGGCATAGGTCCACTCTGGTTGCGCATTATGTCAGTCACAGTGGTTAAACTGTCTATGTAGACCACAATCCTTGGCACATTTGGCAATGCGTCATTTCCTTGAAATCAATAGGATTTCGGTGTGCCATTCTCTTTGCAGAGGTTCCAGATATCCACAGTGGTTTAAAAGGAAATGCAGAAAAACCATCAATGAAATATTTTTATTTATATAATTTATAATCCACCTTTCTTACTGAGAATCAAGGCAGATTACGTAGCGTGAGGTTAGTACAATCAATATCAAGGACATTTCCATAAGCAATGCCATAGGGTAAATAAATACAGGCATTAGCAAGAATCCAATACAGAATTGAAGAAATGCTAAAATAGAGCATAAACAATTCTAGGACTGACATTAGACAACACAGAACTACCCAGTAGGATCAAACTTGAAGCACAGGTAGCACATAGGAGCACATACTTCATGCAACAGATGGGGCGTAAGGCAACATAATGGTGAAGTCTATGGTCCCTAACTCGTTAGTGAAGAATCTAAGGACCCCCCACCCCCATAATACAGCCATCCTATCTGAGTAAAAACACCATTTTGAATAATTCAGTTTTGCATCATTTGCGGAAAGCCAGGAGAGTGGGGGCTTTTCTGACCTCCTCAGGCAGGACGTTCCACAGGGTGGGGGCCACCACAGAGAATGCACGTGTACGGGCAGCTGTTGATTTCGCCCATATGCAGGGTGGCACCTGCAGGAAACTGCCATGGAGGAACATAGGGAGAGAGGCGGTCACATAAGTATGCCAGACCAAGGCTGTGAAGAGCTTTGTAGGTGATAACCAATACTTTGAAGTGGTGATAGGTAGCCAATGGAGTAACTGCAGGATGGGGGCGATTCATGCCAAGCAGCAGCATTTTGTGCCAATTGGAGTCTCCTAGATAATTTGGATGGGAGACCTATGTATAGTGCATAACAATAGTCAAGTCTTGATGTTACCAATCTTATCATAGTTCCTCCTGGAGTATACATAGTTCTCCCATTTAAGTTAATTTAGATGGGAGAACTATGTATACTCCAGGAGGAACTATGATTGTGGTCCAGAAAGCAAGACAAATATTTGATTGATTTTTGTCCAAAACCAGGATAGATGTCAGTCAGTTTTTCAAATTTGTCTTTGTACTGCTTTGAAAGTGGTTTGTAAACCAGGGTGGGGAGTAGAGCATCTACTTTACATGCAGAAGGTCCTTTGTTCAGAAGCTGCCAGTTAGAGCAGACAAGATGAACCTTGACGAATCAGTGATCTGATTCAATACCAGGCAGCTTCTCATATTTTCTAGAAAATAAATATCTGTTCTGTTAGCTAAGCGCATTTTGGGGTGAGGCTGTGGCTCAGTGGCAATGCATCTGCTTGGCCTGCAGAAGGTCCCAAGTTCGGTTCCTGGCAATTCCAGTTGGAATGATTAAGTCGTAAGTGATGTGAAAAACCTCTGCCTGAGACCCTGGAGAGCCACTGCCAGTCA
Organism: Eublepharis macularius; assembly: GCF_028583425.1. Lineage (NCBI taxonomy): Eukaryota > Metazoa > Chordata > Lepidosauria > Squamata > Eublepharidae > Eublepharis > Eublepharis macularius. Next base: position 33,518,709 of record NC_072805.1, read on the forward strand.
GAGTAGACAGTTCTTCTGAAGGATTTCTCACCCTCTGAATGCAAAGCATTGTTCTACCAATGATCCATATTAATCTCCAATGGTCCTGCCTTTTCTTTGGAGCCAACATGGTATAGTGGTAGGAGTTTCAGGCTAGGACCCAGGGTCAGATCTCTGTATAGCCGTGGAATCTCGCTCTGTAACCTTAGGCAGGGCATTCTCTCAACCTAATCTACCTTACAGGGTTTTTGTAGTTAAAATGTGGGGGAGGGGATAATGATGTTGTAAGCCTCTTTCAATCCCCATTGGAGAGAAAATCAGTATATCAATAATAATATCAAATAGCTTGGGAGCTACCTGTGGCTCTTCAAACCACTGTTCCACAATGTGTCATCTGCCCATCTTTCAGGTCGTTTCCACACGTCCTAACGTCACACCACGCTCATGGAACAGGGGCGTCTTCCTGGCGCAATTTTTTAAAAAATTATTATTAATAACAATATCAAAAGTTACAACCATAAACCACCGAAGGGACTCAGAAATTAAACGTAACAAGTAACAAATACCTGGCACAATTTCTGACGTCATTGTGCCATGATCCCATTTTCTGAAAGTTGCAAGTCAGAAATTGTGCCGGGATGCTCTGAAGTGCAGGCCCCGTATCAGGGATTGAACGTGGCTCTTGTGGTTGATGGTAATTGTGAAAGTGTCTTTCTACAAGGTGAAGGGCGAGTACTGGTGATCTAAATAAATGTATAGGCCAACGTTCCACCAATCTGATGATGCTACTGCCCGATGCAATCCCTAATTCCTAACATGGGCCCATCTCAGAATAAAGTCCTGTCCTTGTAAAATCTTGTCGCACTCTCTCTTTTTAATGACATTTAATGACATGTCTTTCTTCCATTATGAGAACACAAGGAAGTAAAGCTAAAGTTTCAGGAGGCATTCCAGCCAGGCACTGACTAGGCCTATTCTGAGCTGTTTATCTCAGCAAAGCTCTCACTTCAGGATGTTTCCCCTTTAGACCATATCCTTGGACCCTCCCTGAACCTGGCACCACCTAGTTCTCTCTGAGGTGAAACACCTGTGTCTGGACTGCACCACTTGAAACCACAGGTGGTGGCTTCTGTGACTGAATGCTTGCTTGCAAGGACAAATCCCTACCCAATCGAAAAGACTTGTCTGATCCAGGCAAAGAAGTTTCTTTGAGGGTTCCGTCTTTTTAAAGCCGTTTTTATGGTCTGCTTCTAGCCGGAGGACTATTTTATGGATATTATTTAAGGTGCTGCTGAATTGTGCTGTTTTTACATCCCTGGCTTGTGTTTACAGTATGTTTTATTATTGATAATATTCACGTTGTTGTTTTGATCATTGTCTTTTTCTTTGTGAGCCGCCTTCAGCAGTTCTCTGGAAAGGTGGCATATAACTCTTCTAAGTGAAAATAATAAATAAAACTAGCATTCCAGAATGAATGCTAAGGAACAATTCACATGTACGTATGTACATACGTTCCATGTTTTATGGCGTATTTTATTATCGATAATTTTCACATTGTTGTTTTGATCATTGCATTGTTTTCTTTTTCTTTGTGAATTACCTTTAGCAGTTCTCTAGAAAGGTGTCATATAACTCTTCTAAGTGAAAATAATAAATAAAACTAGCATGCCAGAATGAATGCTAAGGAACAGCCACATGTACATATGCATGTGCCATCAAGTCACAACCAACTTATGGCAACCTCAGTAAGGGGCTTTCAAGGCAAGTGAGGGGGTTTGCCATGGCCTTCCTCTGCAGAGTCTTCCTTGGTAGTCCCCATCTAGTACTGAGCCTGCTTAGCTTGCGAGATCTGACGAGATTGGGCTACACCATGTTGCCTTCTCTCCCAACCCAAAGGTGGAAGGTATATTTGTGAGGAAGAGCACTTAGCTGTTATCATCCCCTGGGTCTGGTGGTATAGTCCATACAGGGCACTACCACTTCCAAGAAAAATAGGTCTAAAGGATAGAACCTGGGTAAACTGATAATTTGAGCATATGTATTTTATTCATTTATTTTCATTTATAGTCCTCCTTTCTCACCGGGACTCAAGGTGGATTACAAGTACAATCAGGGCTCATTTCAAGGGGGAACACACTGGAATGCAGTTCCAGCAGTTCCCCAAAGAGGTCACATGTCAAGTGGCCCCACCCACCTGACTCTCAGCCATTTTGGGCCCGTTTCAGTCTGGATTGGGGCTGAAACGGCCCAGATTGGGCCTCTGACAGGTGGTGGATCACTCTCCCACTAAGCAGCGGCCCAATCCTGACCATTTTGGGCCCCTTTTCAGTCATTTTCAGCCCCTTTTTGCCATTTTGGGCCCAATTTTGGCCCTGAATGGCCAAGATTGGGTCTAAAACAGACAGAATAGGTGATGTTGGGGGTGTGGCATATGCAAATCAATTATGCTAATGACACACTTCTGGTGCTGTCAAGGGGTGTGGCATATGCTAATGAGTTATGCTAATGAGTTCCTCCAGCTTATTCTACGAAATGACCCCTGAGTACAATAGAACTATTCAGCCAATCAGTAAACCAATTACAGACTCTACTGTCTGAATGATAACAAGATTTGAATCTAACAGCAAAAATTCCTAATAAAACAGCTATTCGATCAGTCAGCCAATGAATTACAAAACATGATAACATTTGAGTCTAACTGCAAGGAATCCTAGTAAAACAACATAAGGCAGTTGGGCTGGGATTGAGGAACTGGAAGGGGGGAACACATTATCCCTAATAGAGGTCACCTCCCAAGCTGATCCAGTACATCCCAGCTCACAGTTTTACTCCTCTACAAAAACACTCTCCTGAACAATTCTGTTTTGCACATTTTGAGAAATGACAGGAGCATGGGGGCCTTCCTAATAGCCTTGAGCAGACCGTTCCATAATGTGGGAGCTGCTGCAGAAAATGTTTGTAACTGGCAGTTGCTTATTTTACCTGTTTTCAGAGTGGCACCTTCAGAATGTTTCGCTCTCATGAGCGAAACTGTCTCAGCGCAACATAGCAGGAGAGGCCACTGTGGGTTCAGTGCCATAAAAGATTTTGTAGGTGATAGATAGAAGCTAAAATTGAGTCTGGTACATAATCAACAACCAATGGAGTGTCTACAAAGTGGACATAATAGGCAAATACTTCTTAGCACCTAGTAAACATTACCTCTGCCTTGTCAGGATTCAACCATTCCACTACAGCATTTAGGCATCGGTTCAGACATATATACAGATGCTTATATGGGACATAAAGAACCCGTGAGTGAGATTGGAACTCTACAGTTATCAGGACTGTTATAGAACAGGTGCTTCCCTTCTGAACAAAATGACCTTTTCTTTCGATCAAGTTACAAAACTCTAAAGGTTAGAGAATGTTTGAAAGGAAGTGAATACTTTTAAAAATGGAGGGGGGAGGAGCCATTCTTTCAGGACTGACTCAGACAAGAAGTGTGAGTAATTATAAGATAATGTTTAAACACATACATTCTTTTTTAGAAACTTCACGTAGAAGGGAATGTTTTCCAAGTACCCTGAGGAATCTCAAAATTATGAATGAAGGCTGCTTTTGAAAAGAAACAAAGACTGCAAAGAATAAATAACCAAGGAAAGGCACCTGCCCCAAAGGTGGTTAATTGCAAATTTAAGTCACATTTCTTTGTCTCTAGTGTACAGAGATGACATGAGAATGAGGAGAGAAAATCAATGGGAGTGTCACATTTTCTTAGTTTCCATGTTGCGTTTGACCTGGACTGCACAAACAGTAGTCACAACTAACAGGGAAAAGGAAATCTCCTGTCCTGCTTTTATCACCCTAATGAGCACAAACAAAATATGTAGAGAAAATGCTTTCTACGAAATTCTGGGGGTTGCTGATCTCCTTCAACTGTCACTGTTACAGTAAGGACAAATGCCAGTTGCTATGCTTCTCGGAGAATTGTTGGTGGGATTGTTACCAACAAAATGATTTGCACTTTCTCATCGCTGCTGATCCCCACTTTTAAATATTTCGCTTCTCCCATGGGCAAGTCCAACCCATGATAATTTATTTTCATGCCATTTACTGTTTCCTTGCACCGAATTTTCGTCTCATAAAAGTATGCATTTTCCAATGACATTTGGGTATCAGCAAATCAGTCTTCTACATTACACATCCAAATTCCTTTTTAGCCAGGCTTTAAACAAAGGGATTTTTATCTTTTAAATAGTCTGCTTCTGGCCCACGGATGATGTTATCTACATCATTTTAGACTGCTTAGTGTGTGTTTTGTGCCACTGTTATGCCCTGGGATTTGCTTGTTTTTTTAATGGTTGTGTTTTACTGATTTTTAAAATTAGTTTTAAGCAGCTCTCTGGAGAGGAAGCATATACATTTTCTATATAAACAAATATGTATAAATACTGTATTAAATGGCATTTACAACCCAAGCCACATGCATACAAGATACATGGATCTAAAAGAGAAAAATCCAAATCCAAAAGAGAAAAAAAGGAAAGCCCCAAACCATTGATTAAAAAAATAAAAAAGAATGTAATAAAGAAATAGAATGGGAATCATTTTTTCCTCCCCAGTTACAACTTTTGCACAGTGAAAAAGAATTTAAAATGTTACCGAGAAAAAAAATAGTTCTGCAATGTTTAGTTTAGCCAATCAAATCCATTTGATTATTGAATTAACAATACTTTGGAAAAGGGGCCTGTGGCCCACTTATTTATTTGCAAACTTACTTTAATTGAATTAATTAAATCAATCAGCTGAGTAACACTCGCACAATGAAAAATGCAAAAAGAGATGAGTTGGATCCCTAATGGAAGATTCGTTGGTTCCCCCACATGTATCTTCCCAGGGATTTTTTCCAGCTGGAACATGGTAGAACGGAGTTCTGGAACCTCTTGAAAACGGTCACATGGCTGGTGGCCCCGCCCCCTAATCTCCAGACAGAGGGGACTTTAGATTGACCTCCGTGCTGCTGAGCAGCGTGGACGGCAATCTAAACTCCCCTCTGTCTGGAGATCAGAGGGCGGGGCCACCAGCCAAATGACCATTTTCACCAAGGGCAACCCACTGAGTTCCACCACCTCTTTTCCCAGAAAAAAAGCCCTGTATCTTCCTATTTTAAGGAAAAGTCCTCTCCATCTTTGAGCGATCTCAACATGCCCTCCTATGGATCCTCTCAAGAGAGGCAGGAGTTGTGGTACCCTTTATTTCAATGCATGAATGTTAGCAGCAGGTCCTTCAAAAAAAAAAAAAAGCAGCGAGAAAAACTGATTCAGCAATTAGGGCTCTACGAACAGTCTTTGTGTCCCATTCTACCGGCTGATGACCCACAACCTTAACAGGAAATACTGGAGGCTGAACTTGGGTTCTTTTGCATGCAAGTATGTGTGTGATACTACTAAGCTATAACCCCAACACAGTATGAGTAGGGGTGCTGATTTTGATCCCCTTACATAGATGGAGATTGTAGATTGTAGATGGAGATCGTCTACACTGGATCCTGGAAACATCCAGCCCAGGGAGTTAAGTGTAGTGAGGCTCCATGGATCCATTTTGAAGTGATACTGACTTGGAAAGCACTTCCCTGGGCAACCATGTGTGATTAGTTTGCATAACAGAGATCTCTAGCCTTTGGGAGTATTTGGCTGAAGTGCTAATTTGTTTATTTACTTGAAACATTTATAGCTCCCTCTTTCTTTCAGATAACTAAAACCCAAGGCAGATAACTTCAATAAAAACAGTGTTACATGCAATTATTGTAACCAAAAGTAAAAACAACCGTAAAAAAGACCAAGGGACCCACAGGCTAAAGGCCCTTCTAAAGAGTTCTATGTTTGTGGCCCTCTGAAAAGTCAAGGGCCGATTCCAGACGGCCCCCTGCCTCGCGAAACGTCGCGCGTCGTCGCGCGTCATTGCGCAGAAAACGCGAAATATCACGTTTTCTCGCGCGAGTTTTGCGCGACGTCGCGCAAAACTCGCGTGAGAAAACGCGATATTTCGCGTTTTCTGCGCAACGACGCGCAACGACGCGCGACGTTTCGCGAGGCAGGGGGCCGTCTGGAATCGGCCAAGGTTTGGTATGCACATCTTTTAATTTCCTTTGGAACTAAATATGGTTGGCTGCTCTTCATGGGTTCCAGTACACTTAACCTCATGCAAAAGGATCGCTAACCTGTGCCAGCGAATGGCTGGAAATTAGTTAGGGCTTGCTTGGGGAGGGCAAAGTTTGGAAGATTTGATGTCATATAATCCATGAAAATGGGGTAGACTATCATGGAGGATGTGACATCCTTCCAGGTGGAGATTTAGAAGTTGTGACAGGACTTCTGGGTGACACTCTAGGAATCCCTCCAATCTCTGTGACCTTTACCATCAAGATTGGGAGAATTCCTAGAGCATTGCCATGGATGCTATTCATCCTCTCCCCATTTTTTCCCACTCCTCAAATCATTAAGGGTGGAGGATTGCCCACTGCTAGCAAAGCTACATGAGGATATGTCACCAGTGTCATATTTGAATTGGCTCATAAAACTTACTAATATTTAATGCTCTTTAATATGTATGGTTTCACTATGTCAAGAATCAAAGACTCTTTCTCTGTCATTATCTATATATAGGGCAGGGACATGAGACAGTTGCAGAGCATCTGCTTTGCATTGCAGAAGGTCCCAGCTTCAGTCTTTGACTTCTCATGTTTTTACACCTCTAGAATACATTTTAAACCCAACCTTCCTTGAAGGAGCTCAAAGCCGCACACGTCATTCTCCCTTCCCCATTTAACAACTCCATAAAGCAGATTAAGTTGAGACTGTGTGTTCCTAAGTAAGCTTCATGCAACTGCAGAGAATGCAGGACTCCAGGATCCCGGTGTGATGCTCAAGAACGCCTCCACTGACTGTTTCCTGTACATCATTTCAGGGTGTCCAGCTTCTGCAGCCGAGGATGTTTTTTGGTTCAACTATTTCTTACACACATATTCCCCATCTTGAGCTTTGAAACTTGAGCCAGTTTGGTGTAGTGGTTAAGAGCGCAGGACTCTAATCTGGAGAACTAGGTTTGATTCCCCGAATCCCCACTCCTCCACTTGAAGCCAGCTGGGTGACCTTGGATCAGTCACAGCTCTCTCAGAGCTCTCTCAGCCCCACCCACCCCACAGGGTGTTTTGTTTTGGGGATAATAATAACATACTTTGTAAACTGCTCTGAGTGGATGTTAAGTCATCCTGAAGGGCTGTATATAATTTGAGTATTGTTATTGTCGTCATTGTTGTTGTTATAAACTCTTCCTTTGACTTAAGCCCATTCCATTGTGTTCGTAAAACATATGCAAATGTATTAAAGCACAATGAGAATGGGAAATGATGCAACTAACTTTCTCAAAATAGCAGTGTAGCACTTTGCGGTATATAACAGTTATATAATATATGGGACAATCATAAATAAAGTTACACCCTTCCATGCCCATTGATTTCAGTGGATTTAGAAAGGTGTGAGTCTAGATTGCACCAATGGTGACATTTTCTCTCTGCATGTCATGGTCCCCTTGTGGCAGGAGGGCGGCTTGGATTCTCCCCTTAAGAGAGGTTTGGTACCTAGACACCAGAAAGAGAACTCTTTTTTGCATGGATCTCAAACATCTCACACACTAAATGTTGCAAATTAAAACAGAGATAAAGGAATAGCTATAGTAGCTGGTTCGATCATTGGTAACCCAACTGTGTGGTCCCGTGGTGGAAATCTTCACCTGCTTCATTTTTGCTTGCCGTGCACCAAAGGAGGAAGTGACTTGGCAATGCAAACACAATCTGTGCTTTGCTATGGCTTTTCCCCAAGAAACCGTAGTTTTATTAAGGGAGTTGAAAATCCAGTTAACTCTTTCACTGAACTACATTTCCCAGAATTCATTAGGGGACCAATTTCAATGAACAACACAACAACAACAACTGTACTTACATACCACTCTTCTAGACAGATCAATGCCCCACTCGGAGCAGTGAACAAAGTCAATGTTATTATCCCCGCAATGCAGCTTGGGAACTGGGGCTAAACACGCCACCTGCAAAGCTCAGGGCAGTAGTGGAATGCAAACAGACTGCCGGTTCACTGCCCAAGCACTTAACCACTATGCTACAGGAGCTCTCTAGCATAAAAGACCAAACCTTCAAGTTTCTGAGGGCCACATAATGTCTTCAGCACTGTACTCTTTCAGTTTCTCCTATCTAATATCCAGTTTGCATCAAGCCCACTGGGAAGCCAAGAAAAAGACTAACCTTTCTGCTGAATAAGCATTCAGTATTCATTCAGTCATCTCTGTTAATGGGCAAACTATTTCCCCCCTTCCCCCTTCAGTCTATAGAATTTCTATGAAAGCATGATGTAATTTGCAGTTAATTAACTCATCAAATCATTGTTCTGATTAATCAATTAATGTTTTCAGACCCAACTGAGCCATTTTTTAATTCCTTATGAATAAAGTGGGCCCTTTAATTCATAAGGCAGTGGTGAGCTGTTGAAGTGAATGACAGCCCCTCTAAGTGATGCTCTGGAATAACGTACACGGGACGCTCCTTCAATTACAGCCTGAAAGCTCTAATAGTCATTGATTTGATTCATTCATTAAGTTCAGATTAAAATGTTGAGTTTACAATCAGAACTCGGCCATTGTAGGGAAAGGACGAGCAGTACTATTAAACTGGGAAGCACCTGGGACTAGTGACAAAACAGGTGTACCTCTGAGTTTGTGCAGAGTATCTTCCCTTCATCATTGACTTAAATTAGACTTAAATTGCAAGTTTTTCAGAGCACCGAAGAAAACATTACATCCTGCTTTTGTCTGTGGTAAATAGGTTGTGCAGGTTAAGTCGGTAGTGGTTCAAAAACCTGCAACACCTATTTGACCAGAAGTCATAAAACAGTGGACTAAAAGGAATTACAGCATACACACTCAACAATGATAACTTTGATGTAAATTACTTCTTTATATATAAAAAAATGAGTCATCCAACCCTTACATCTCCGAGACAGGTTGAGAGAGAGGAAGGTTTGGCCTCTTATTCTGAGAATTAAAAATAGCTAATGCCATTGTCCCAAACAATCCCTGTAACGCCCTTGTTGGGGGCACCATCTGCAAAGGGACTTTTCCCAATTATATGTCTGGGTGATGGAGTACAGAGTGTTCAAGGATTCATTTAGAGTTACCGAAGGAGGGCAGTGAAAGAGGCAGATTTTCTCATCTCTTCACTGGACAGACAAGCTGCGCTTCTCGAAATGCTCATCTTCTCACTGATTATTAAAGGAGATGCCCCCCCACACATAGCCCTCTTCTGCATGGGGCTACCTTATCACTACTTCCACTCTTTAAAGCAGAACTACGATAAAACACCCATAACTAAAATAACAGTGTTCAATCCGTTACAAGCAAAAACAGGTAACCCACGCCTGGGGAAGCCTTAAATAGCATTACTAAAAGGATTTTGCTGGCAGAGCCAGGTAAGAGCCCCCCTTGCATCCAAATTATATCAAACGTTTTGCTGCTTTCCTTACGTGTGGTCAATATACTCTGCCTTCTGGAGCATTCCTGTCCTTTCCTCAATTTACCCTAGAAAAACAAGAGCCACGCGAGGCCACGCCAGATGGGCAGCAAGCAAAGAAGCACCGACAGCCAGGATTTGAGCTTTGGGTTAAACCTCGTGCTCCGCTCCTACAGTGCAATCCTAAACAGAGTTAGGCCCTTCAAAAGACTATTGCGCTAGAAAGGCGTAAATCTGTTCGGGATTGCACCGCTAACCCTGTTGCAGTCCCTTAACAGTCTGCTGAGAAATCAGTTCCATTGAGCCCAGAGGGGTTTACCCCGCAGCAAGAGTGTTTAGGATTGCAAGTTTGTGGACATTTTAAAACTTGACTTTTTAAAAAATGAAACCGGGGGCATTTAATAAACTCCTTGGAGATGCAAAGCCCCCCGTGCAATCAAATGATAATGTATTTATTTTTAAAAAATCGGTTCACGATAGATTCCGGGCGTCCTAAAGAAGAATCCCAGAAATGTTGGTCAAGTTTTTGCTGAATGTGCGCGCAGGCACTGAACAGAGCAAGCGAACAAACAAAAACCCAATCCCATTTATGCAAAAGATTTCAGCCAGCAAAACTTCCTAAGGCTGTATGAAACTGACTAATCTCTCATGACTTAATATAAATAGCATTTGCTGTCGCCTCTGGTGTCTGCCCCCCCCCCGACGGTACCCCCGTGGCTGGGCCAGACATGAACTTCTTTGCATCCACGCAACAGCCAATTGTTTCTTGGAGGGGGGCAGTTTTCTCCATCTCTCTCTATCCCTCGCTCCCCTTTTGCAGGCTGACAAAATGCGAGCTGGTGGCAACTTCCCAGGCTTTGATGGTTGCAGATCAGCCTGCAGAAGAAAGGAAAGCTACCTTGGACGTCAGGAGGGGGCCGGAGCGCAGAGGGCCTCGTTTTCCTCTGGGGAACCGGTGGAGTTGGGTCTTCAAAGAGTACCAGGGTCTCTGTAGATTGTCCCAGGTAGAACTGTTGACTTGGGCAGGGGGGATAGAATGGCCAACAGACGTAGAGACGAGCACAGGTTCCTGTTAGGACAGAACAGAGAATCTCAGCCGGCGCAGCTTTTCAGCGAGAAGCTGCAGCGGTGGGAATTCCCTCCTCCGAACAAATCTTAAAGGTACAGGTGTCTGAGAAGGCAGCTCTGACTCTCGAAAACTCATGCCCAGGAAATCGAGTTGGTCTTTAAGGTGCTACTGGACCCGAACCGAGGTCCTCCTTGGAGGCCGGCTGCCTTAACTGCGCTGTTGAGAATCGCCTTCCTTCCCAGCCGGCATGTCTTTACGAGAGAGGGTGGACTGCACGGAGAAAGAGCGGAGGCAGGAAAAGAGAAGCAGGGGGTGGCATGTGCAGGGGTCTGCAGTCCCGACGGAGTTGTTTTAACTACTCAGAGATACTCGGCTTTGGGTTTAGGATTCGGGCAAACACCTATCAAGGGCCGAAGCGGAAAGGGACAAAGGTCAAGGCGAGGCCCCCTCTTCTCTCGATGCAAAAAAAAAAAAAAGGTTTGAAAGTTCAGGATACCTCTGGTGGCTCGCTAATCATTTTGTTCCCCTTTTAAAAGAAAGCTCAGCTACTTGGTAGTATGAGATTTGTTCTCAGATCGCTTTTTATTTACAAGAGGAGCCGGGGGTTCAGGGATTGCAATCACATTTACTCCCATGTAAGCATGCCAAGGGTTCTGGGCGCAAGGATAGAGCCCATTAGTACAGCTGACTCGGCCAGCCGTGGGACGCCCAATTAAAGTCCTGGAGCGCCTGCAACTTAAAGCACCCGCCTAGCTAAAATCAGGAGGGGGCTTGGACATGCAAATAGGTATGAGGAGGATCGGATCCCGGAGTGGCAAAAAAGGGATTTAATGAAACTTTGCGCCCTCTCCCCACCAACCAAGGACAGCAGAATTTAAGGGACGCGGGGGAAAAAAGAATTTAATATTCATATTTTTAAAAACACCATTTAGGCAAACCCGACGTTTCTCTCTCTAAAAATTTTAAGAGGGAGTGCAGTTGTTTTATAACAGAAAATGTGGCGGCGGGGAGTTCAGAAACTTTATAGAATTCGCTCCCGAACAATGGCATTTGGCGGGGGCCCACCCCTCTTTCAACTGCGGGTTAAAAATGCGTTAAAGTTTCAGGCTCGAAATTCCGGAGCTGCCTTCTGTCGAAACTGGATCGGTCCTTGGGAGAATTTGCAGAGCGCATGTTCGGTTCGTTAAGGGCACATCGAACTTTAGTACCTGGCAAGTTCGCTCACCCAAACAATTTATATTCGAGTAAAGATTCTTAACTGGAAAGGAACAAAGTTTTCCGAAAACAGGCATTCTGGGGTGCTTGGAAGTCGCAGGCAATTTCCAAAAGATTTTCACCCCCCTCTCGTAAGAGTTTTGCCACTTTTCCAAGAGTCCTCCTCTCTCCCTCCCCCGGCTTCCCAAAATCCCGATAAAGATTTCTAATACTTTGGGGCTGCTTTTTCCAAAATCGTAGGCTATTGTGGCAAAGGGTCAAAAGGGAGCTGTGCGTTGAGTCTTGCGGAGCCCTAACAATTAAGTTTCTCCAACGCACACGCTAATTTCTTTTTTCCTCCCTTTGCTCTTAATAAAGAAAATGGCAGGACTTTTAAAAAAAATTCTCCCTTAGGGAACGTACAATTAAACTGGCAGTAAAGTCAGGAGGCAAAAATGAAACCAGTTGTTGCTTCATTTGAGAACAAAAGCAATTTTGCCATCTGAGAAAAAGTGTTGTTTAAAACACTAGACAAGAGGGAGAAAAACTGGCAAAGTAGTATATATACTATAAATCATTGGGGGGGAGGGAGTGTTTAGTCTCTCTAAGGATTAGTACATCTTTCCAAATAATAAAGATCTAAAGTTTCTTTGGAAGATGGCAGTAATTAATTTGCAATCTAAAACCCTGAATAATCTTCTTCCATAGAAAACTATGACTTGTTCTGTCTCGAGTGTCTGTTTTTTTTCTTTTGTAGAATTTTTACCCGTTTGGCATCACCCCCAGGCCTAAACTCTCCCAAGATTAGATTCAATTGCCCCTGCCCTTGATTTTCTGGTCAGTTTCCTTGCTTCCCAGTTTTGCAAGAGGCCTAATTTTTTTTTTTAAAAAAAGTACCTCTCCTTAGGTGAACTTTTAATTCATTCTTCTTACGTTTTCCTCCCCTCCTCCACACACACGCACAAAAAATGGGGTTAGCCAAAGCGTTTGTGCTTAGAGACTCAATCGTGGGTGTGTGTTTTTTTTTCAAAACTGAACGTTACTGATAGTCCATGGGAAAAAGGCAGAAGGTTGGATTCTCCTGTAGAGCAACCAAGTGGGAACAAATCAATATCAGTCTATCCATGCCCAAATGGATCGTCAAACTCCTTTATTTAGAAGAGCCGATAGATCATAACAACATTGGCTTGGCCTGGAAAGGAGGAAGGGGAAGCTATGTTTATGATTGGTGTTTTCGGAAAGGTAGCTTCCTCCTCTCATTTTAAAATTGCCGGAAAGCTTTTCTCCAGCGTTAATGCCCAAAATTCGAATGTTCTTCCCCCCCCCCCCCTTTCAAAAACACATTTCTTTAAAACCAGCCAACTTTTCATGACGTTGCAAGGGAAAATAGAAGACTGCTTAAAACAGGTAGCTAAGAAGGACAGGACACAGGTCCTGTCGTCCCCCCCGCTCGCCCCCCCCAACTTTGTTAAATAAAAACAGGTCTAAAGTAATATTAATAACTTTTAAGTCTAACAGAGGCGATTCTCTACCGGGGCTGCCTTTCACAGCGACAAGACAGGGTTTCTCTGAAATCTGCTCTGTTTGGCAAGCAACCGAGTTCGAAATCTTTCTGGACTGCTGGCAGTCAAGCGTTTTTAAGGAAGGAGGGGGGGGGTCGCTTTAGAATGTCTGCTGTCACCTTTCTCTTGCAAAAACCGAACCCCTTGTCGCCCTGAACGATTCTACGGCTTGCCTATGATTCACTTCCCACAGCTGGTCTTTCCTGAGAAGGCGTAATAAAAATATTGCAATGGGGAATAGAGAGTCTATTGCGAGCGCGCTCTCGTTTGCTCTTCCTCTGTTGTGAGTCTAAAAATAGACGACAACCTTTGCGGGACTGATTAGGAAAAAGAAACTCGGCGTAGTAAAAGAAGCCCTCCACGTCAGTCTTCTCCCCACCCAAATTTCGTGCCCCCTGCATGCACCTTGCGGATATGTAGACACCCCCAATTTAAGAACAAAGAAGATCTGCCAGACCCGTACGGAATGAACTTTGGGTGCCCCCCTACTCCGCTTCTCTTTTCCTCCTGCGTAAACTTCCTTGCCTCCTTCGAGCCAGCCTGGACCACATGGCAGCATGCAGATTTCCATATAATAAAAGGATGGGGTGTGTGTGAATGTGAGCTGTGAGTGTGAGCAGATTGGGTGAAACGTGTGTGTGTGTTGGGGGGGGGCATGTTTTTTGGGAAATGTAGGCTTCCAGAGAAGTCCCTTCGCCTAAATTGACGTCAAGCCAATTTCCAGGGAATCGAAAGCTCGCCACTAAACAGGAGCGTGAAAGTTTGTATTGGTGACACCAATGCTAATTTTTGTGTCTCTTGCAAAGAAGAAACTATGAATTGTTCTCTTTAATACGCTGACTGGCTAGTGGAGCTGGTGGGGAGTCTCCCGAAGACATTTATCTTCTCCAGAAAACATCCCTCCATCACCACCCTGGTTCTGTAGCTCTTCCTACATCACTCTTTTTAAAGATTGCCCGGTCTCGGCCACCGCCCACCCCCTTAAGACACGCAGAGATTTCCCCCATGGAGAAGCGTGAAGGTTCCTCACGCTGAGCTCTGGCTCCTGAATCGTCCCTCCTGAATTGCAATCCTGCGTTGCTCGCCTTTTAAGATCAATTTCTTAAGATTGCAACGTTTGGACAATAAAACCTGGTCAATTTCCTAATTTTCAAAGGGAGGAGGCGAAAAGTTGGGGAGGGAAAGGAGTTTGGAGAAAGTGAGGCAAATCCTCCTTATCTGCCCTCCCTCCTGCCCGAAGCTGCGTGGAGGTTTGCAAAGCCTTCGGTGCCGGAGTGGGCTCTCCTCCTCGCCGCTCAAGCTGCATCAAACCCGCGAGTGATTTGTGTGGCGTCTCCGGGACTCTGTCCCTTCTCTTCTGTTGTCGTCGCAATGTGCTTTCCGGGTGACACTGACGGATGCGCCAATGGCGAGATGGACAGATGTTAGGGCGGATCTAACGGCATGCGAAGCCAGAGCAGCAGAGGGAGCGAGGGAGAACGACCCCCAAACCCACCCCGGCGGCATGGAAGTCTTGCAGGCGCAAAGGCGCACGCACAAGCATTCGCGCAGGGGAATTTTGGAGAGCGGGGAGGGGGTGCTTCCAAGCGGATCTGAGCGCTCTTTACGTGGCCGGATCCTGCCCCAGGGCGGAGAAAAATCAGCAAGCCCCCCCTCTCCCTCCCTCCCAAGAAACCCCATCAATGAAATGGAAGCGAGAGAATCTGGCAGGCGAAGAACTCGTGAGAACTCACCCTTCTTTGCTCGTGGGCAAGAGGAATAATTGTGGGCTCCCCGTTTTCAGTTGCAAGTGTCCGAGGGCTGTGCCAATATTCGGGGGTTATTTATTTGTGTGTGTTGCATCCTAACGACCGGCTGTCTTTAAAAACAAAAAAATAACAGTAACAGTAACAGCAATACACACGCACATATCTATAAAAACTTTCCTGCGATTTTCTGTAAAGGAGAAAATAGCATTTTAGGGAGGGGAATAGCATTTTCCCCTCCCTGCAGCCCGGCATTCTAATAAGAAGCGAACATCTGCATTGAGTGAGCGCTTGGGAGAGATCCCAAATCTTGAAGAAGGGAAGCGAATGGAGACCCTCTTAAAAATAAAAATGTTACGTTTTTTTTTTTTTTTAAAGTGAGATCATTCTTTTGCCCCCACCCTTAAAAAAGGTTACATTAGGGAGGGGTGGAGGGAGATCCAGGAACATTATTTGCTACTGATGTTTGCTGCTCTCCTCTGAAGTCAAGCATCTGGGTCTTAAAGGCGCCTGCCTG
Organism: Eublepharis macularius; assembly: GCF_028583425.1. Classification (NCBI taxonomy): domain Eukaryota; kingdom Metazoa; phylum Chordata; class Lepidosauria; order Squamata; family Eublepharidae; genus Eublepharis; species Eublepharis macularius. The sequence goes on from NC_072805.1 coordinate 33,534,334, forward strand.
CAATTTGCCGGAGCTGTTATTAAATCTCTCCCGGCGACACAAAGGAAAGCAGGAGGGAAAGAAGGAGGGGGAGAAAAAGTGCAGTTGGCAGCCGAGAAGGTGCTTCTGATGCATGTTCATAAAGCACTTGAAACGCAGTTAGAGTCCATCCTCCCCACCCCACCCCCCCCGCCCGTCCCCTGCCATACCTTATTGCAAGCCAGGAATACCCAATCGAGCCCGCAGCGCATCGATTCGCCAAACGCTCCTGGATTCTTCCACCCCCCCCCCCAATCTCTCCCACCAATGAACTTGGACTAGAAGGGAGGGGGAAGAAAGCTGATTTTTGAAAAAAGTACGTGCATGAGTGTGAAGAAGAGCGTCTCGCAGGCTGCCCCCCCCCCGCCACCCCCCCCCCCCCCCAGGACCACGATCCGCCAGCCTTTGGAAGTGTAAGATTCGCGTGAAGATTTGCAAGCGAAAGCGACTCAAACTAAAACCAGAGAATCGCATCTTTCCGCTGAGAAGCGCGGCGGACGGGAGACCGAGGAGCGAGAGACGAGGGGAAGTGGAGTTCCTCCGCGGGCCAGGGGATCCGAGGAGGAGGGCTTGGATGTCCCCCTGGCCACCTACAGCTCCAAGGCCCAGGGCAGTCCGGGGAGTCGGTGCCGGGCGGTGCGGTGGCCTTGCCTCGGCCGCAGGTATTTGGAATGCAGGCGGGAGAACCGGGGCTTGGGAGGGGGTGGCAGGGCGGGAGTGGCACGTGGCGGCTGGATCCCGGGGCTGGCTTACTCTCTTGCAAGCCTCTTGGAACGTCCGCGCAAGCCGGAGCGTTCTTCCCAGAGAAGAGTCCAGTTGGGTGGGCTCTGAAAGTCTTCAAGTATCGCCATAAGAGGGGGGTGGGGTGGAAAGGCTGCCGGGTAGTGCCACCCTCCCGTCAAAGCCTTCTTCCTCTTTCCATCCTGCCTACCGTCAGGGCCTGGATGTTGGCTAGAAGGCTCCAGGCTTGGGGGGGGGGGGTGGAGTATCTGGCCCACGTGAAAGACCTCTCCAAATATTTCTCAGACTTGACTGGCGAGGCTAACCTGGAAGACGCTCTTGTTGCAAGCCAGGGACAACCCCCCCTACCCCGTCTCCCGGCTAACTTGGAAGTTGACGGGTTTATTGGGGTTTCCGAAGGGGAAGGCTACTGTGGAGACCCCTGGCTGTAGGGTTCCCTAGTTATTGGGGAGGGGGTCGAAGGGAGAACTTGTGGGAGTTGCCAGAATAAGATTCTCCTAGACTTGGGGAGGGGGCTGGAAATTGCTTTGCCAAGGGTCTCTCTTACCCCTGGATAGCTCCAGAGACGAATTTCCCCTTTTGTTTGTGAAGGGACCCTTGTGGGAGGGGGTTTCCAGGAGATTTCGAGACTCCCTGGAAGTCAGGCGAATTCTGGCTTGCATGGCGGATTCCTCACCCATGCACCCAGCTGGGATCGCACTGGGCTGGGGTGAAGCCCGTGCCCGCAGCCGGGGTGGTGCCTTCAAGAGGGGGCCAGCTTTGCCTGATTCTGCCTCCTTCCCTCCTTCAACGTGCCTGGGATCTGGCCTCTTTCCAGTGCGCCCCCCCCCCGCCCTGTGCTGCCCAGGGAATCCCCCCGGCTGGGGAGGCGTCCAGAAGAGGCGGGCCAGGCAGCCCGGAGAGGGGAGGGTCCGGCTGCCGGAGAGGCAGCAACTTTGCCGGGCTGCTCTTCCTCGGCGGCACCAGACTCGGGAAGGGGGGGGGGAGGAGGAGGAGGAGGAGGAGGAGGAGGCGGCGCCGAGGGGGCGGCCGCTTCCCCCTCCCTGCTTCCCCCTGGCGGCCCGCCTCGCTGGACCCCCCACCTCCGTGCTCGGGATGCCCCAGCCGCAGCCGTCCAGCCTGCTGCTGTGGAGCGGAGCGGAGCGGGGCGGGCCGCAGGCTGGCAGGAGGCGGGACCCTCCCCCCGCTCCCCTCCCCTCCCCTCCCCTGCTCAGCTGGAGGGGGATCCCGGCTCGGCGGCCGCCCCCTCTTCCTCGGCGCCCAGCCCCCGGGGCGCGGCTCCCCTCTCCCGGCTGCCCCCGTCCCCCCGCGGCTGGCCGCAGGAGTCACGCCGCCCTCGCCTCTCTTTCTCCCTTCCAGCTTCGCCTGTTGCCGGAGCGGCTCCTCTCCAGCGCCGTCGGAGCGCCGCCTGAAGCCCCGCGCCGAGAAGAGCGCGCCCAGCTGCATGCCTTGAACCGGAGAGGGGGCGCGCAGCGCGGGGGGCGCCCGGCCAGGCTCGGCCCCGGCCCCGGCCCCGCCGCTCGTCGAGGGTCTCCTCCTCCTGCTCGCTCCTCCTGCGGGGCGATCTGTCAAACTCGGCCCCCTCCTCCCTCCCTCCCCCCCTCCCTCCCTCCCTCCTCCCCGCCTCCTCCTCCTCCTCCTCCCGTGCCAGCAGCAGCAGCGGCGGCGGCGGCGGCGGCGAGCTCGGGGCTGTCCTCTGCGCTCCCGTCTCTCCGCCTCCTTCGCCGCCTCCTCCTCTGCCCACACCGTGCATGCCCAGCAGCGCAACAACAACAAAAAGCTCGCCCCGCAGCCCAGCCGGGAGCAGCCGCTCCTCCGCCCGGAGCCCGGGGGCTGAAGCCGCCGCAGCCTTCCAAGCCGCCCCGAGCCGCCCGCCCGCCTCCCCTCCCGGCGCTGCCAGCCGACGCGGCGGACTCCACCATGCCCAGGAGGAAGCAGCAAGCGCCCCGGCGCGCAGCAGGTACGAGCCCTTGGCCGCGCCAGGCGCTTGCAAGCGGGGCGGGGGGCGCGGAGAAGCTGCTCTCGCCAAGCGGGCGAGCAACTCCGGCTGGAGACGGCGGGTCCCCGCTTATTTGGGGGCTTGGGGTTAGGGAGCAGGGTGGGGTTGGGAAAGCCGTGTGTGTGGGGGGGATAATCTGACTTACTTTCTGGGCAGGGGGGACCAGGGGCGCCCCTCGGCTCCCTTCTTCCTAGTGCCTCAGGAAGCAGCCCGTAGGCAGAAGTAGTTTTTTGCTTTCCAACAGACTATGCTTAAGCACCGACTCTGCTTCGACCCGGGGACTTATACAAAGAGGGGCGCTTGGAAGAACTCGGGGCTTCGTGCCCCCCCCTCCCATCTGTTTTTTTCCATGCACAGGCTGCGATTTAAAAAAAAAAAATTCTTATGCCCTTGGAGGTGGCCACTCTGCATTTTCTGGTGCTCCCCTGGAGATGCCTTCGCCCAACTTTATCCTTTTTTGCCCCTTTGCCAAAGGGCGAAATCCCCACCGGTTCCTTGGGCACCTTTAATCCCATCGATTTATCCATTTCCCACCACCCAGTGACTGTTCTGTAGCAAACAGATTTCTATAACGCTTATTGTGACACTTCTAGAGTTTCTTTCTTACACTTCTTTCGGGATGAGGGGGTCGAAGAGGCCATTTTATTCAGATCAGGAACATGAACTCCTGTTACCTTCTGAGAAGAGGATTTGGGGGGTGGGGAAAGGTCAGGGTCTGGAAAACACCCCCCCCCCAATTCCTCCTCCTTAAAAACAAACAACATTTTTTTTTATTTTGCAGTAATCTTTAGCTAAGGGTGGGCGAGGATATGGTCTGGAACAGAGTTTCCTTGGCTTGTTGCCATCCTTGATTTGATGGCTGATTGATTGCCTGTCACTCGGTTGCCTTTGATCTATTCATTCCCAATAAACCTCAATAAATCACTTGCCATGGTAACGCCAGACTCCATATGACGTCACGCACGTGGCTTGTCAACTCTGCTGGGTGTAACTTTTAGAGCTTTCTGGTCTGCTTTTGGTGGGGTGGCATAATGCTTACTTGTACCGAGACTGGAGAAAGAGGACACCTATTTCACTTTATGGAGGGTGGTGGTGGAGGAGGTAAACATTCTATGCATGCAGAATGAAGCACCCATCCTGTAATCTTTAGGATGGATCTTTAATCAGAGACAGAAGTAGTTTTTTTGCTTTTCAACATACCATGTCTAGTCACTGACTCTAGAAGTTGATGCTTCAATGCAAAGCAAGGTGTGCAGTTTATTAATACCTTATTTTCAAAATTTGCTGGTTGACAGAAGCCATGCCTTGAGTGCCACAAGTCTGATTTTTGTAGGAATTAATTTTTTTGATTTGGTCTATTTTTGTGATTAATTTTCCACAAAGCAAAACTGTGGCTTAATTGCCTTTCTTAAAAAAACAAAAACGATAGGAGAAACTGCTATCTTTCCTGCCCTAAACTCTTTTATATTCTCCTGCAGTGGAAAACTTAAAAAGTTTAGAAAGTTTCTGATTATGATAACAGATTCTACCTGATCTGTTATCAACACCTTTTAAATATTTGGTATGCGTGAAAAAAAAAATCAAATCCCATGGATTTAAAACTTTTCCTAGTCTAAAAGGAAAAATGGTTGGAGCGTAACCACTTTTTAAAAACATTTCAAGGGAAAGTGAAGATCTTTAGAAAGTCACGGCCTGTTCTTTGGGGTTAAACTAAGATTTGAATTGGATACTCTCATAGCAAATGTGGGGGGGGGGTAGGGGGGGAGTCTCCAGTCCATATGAACTTGGCCTGGGCCTATGTTTTCTCATGAGATGCTGGATTTTAAGAGAGGGTTTTCCTTTATCTGTGATATGCCCAAACATTTTTTACAGCATGTGCTATAGTCAGCAGATGGGAAAATCTCTGTTGGTTTTCCGGGGTGTCTATGATTAATATCTTTTGCAAATATTACCTGATCCCCTTTTTAACTTAGGGTTGCAAAGGCAATTCTGTTTGTAAAGGTGATGGAAAAGAAAAGGAACTTAAAAATGTAGCGGGATAGCTAAGAAATATTCATTAACCAAAAAAAGAAGGAGGGAAAAAAACCCCACGACGGCAGAACTAATAGGAGATGGAAGAATGGGTTTGCTCTATCAAAATGACCCGTCAAAACGACTTTGTTTCATATTTGATTTAATTGTCTCTCTCCTGACAGGCACATTTATCAATAGCTTAATGGTCAATCAGAACTTGGCAGAGTGAGTGCTTTCATTCTTTCTCATACACTTGCTTTTGCCTTTACTTTATCAAAATGCCTTCGGCTAATGGATATAGGAGGTGGGGCATGCAATGAATGAATCCCTGCTTATTTTAGACGAATGGGGAAAAATGAGCTTGATAAGTGCCTGAGAACAAATAAGTGAGGGTATTTTTTTAAAAAAAAATTAATTTAAGTGCAGCTGAAACTTCATCTCTCTCTGCCACACACACCGTTTTGGGTTCCCAGCTGCAAGTCAGAAGGTTCCTGACTGCCTTTGTGGCATGTGGATGACAGATAGATCAGTTTGTACTGATAAAGCAAAAAATGTGTGTCTGTGTGTATTTGAGGGAGGACACACACCCACTCAGATGCCTCACTCAGGAAACCCAGTCTCCAGCAACCTTGAGAATACTCCAGGAAAAAAAAAATCCCCCCCTCCAAACTGAAAGGTCCGCTCAGCCATAAAAAAAGAAAAGTTGTTTTGCCAGCTTCATTAGTGTTCACCTAATTAGCTGTAAACCTGATGGATTCCTGACAGCTTTAATGATTGGAGATGACAAGCTCCACGCAGTGTCATCCAGCGGAATTAGGTTTGGAGCTAGTTTGATGTAATCAAGTTGATATTACACAGTCCTGGTTGCCTTTAGTTGTGCATTAACTCAATTTTCTGCTGCAGGTGACAAATGGGCTTTGGTACCTGGATAATCATGTCATAGGAATTAGGGCCCTTGTAATGGTCTGGAGTAGAATATCAACAACAAAGAACTCTCAGCAGCAGCAGAGAGGGGGAGAGAGAGAGAGAGAGAGAGAGAGAAAGAGCGCTTGCAGCAGACATTATAGACAGGTGTGCAAATTCTTCATGTCTCACCCAAGTGTTGCTACCACGAGGGACAAAGCTAAAGCGTCTTGGAGAATCAAAAACCTGTAAAAATGATCGTATCTGTTTGTTTCTTGAGGACTTTGGGTTGAGTATCCTGGGCAAAGTTGAGGGTAAGGAGGAACTCGGGAGAAATCTCTAAAGGCACCTACCCAAAGGTTTCTTTGTTAGCAGGTTGTTTTTAAAAGTTAGAAGGTGATGAGCGAGGAGTGTTTTTTTAAGAGCGAGGGAGACTCTGTTTAGGGGGATGAGAAGATTCTGCCCGGATAAAGGCCATTCTGGAGGATGCAGACCATAATAACTTGAACGTACAGCTTCCATATACTGCTTTAAAAAAAATCTTTTTAAAGGAGTCAAGAAATGTGATTGCAGTTGCTGGTGGTGATGGAGAGGAGATAAGAATCCAACTCTGTGCTCTTAGTCATAAAGAAAAGGTTGGACGTGGCCAAGGTCTTCTGCAATCCTTAGGATTGTCCCAGAGGCCTTTGCGGGAGGTTTCTGGAATTAAAGACTGGAGGGTTTCTATCTTTAAGGAGTTCCCCATTCCTGCCCTGTAACACAACTAAGCCATTTTGATGCTGAGGCCTGCATGAAGCTTTCCATATATCCAGAACCAGGAACATCTCTAGGACTTCAATGGGACATGGATGAGCAGCCTAACTGGGTCTCGTTAGACCCTTCTAAGCCTCTTGAAGTCAATGGGCTGAGAAAGGCATAACTCTCTTTCGGTTTGCACTGTATCTACCTTTCTGATAAAAGTTTCAATAGAATTTTCAGGACCTCTCCTCCAAAAAGAGGTCTTCTGCATTAAGAAAAGGGACATATCAGAAAAGGGAAAGTCCTAACTGTAATGGATGTATTTTCCCTCCTTGTGAGGAGATGGATTTTTTCAGTTGCTACTGGCCACATTGGCTTTTGCAAGTTATTAAAGCTTCTAAAGAGGAGGAAAAATCGCTGTACAAAAAGCTGGTTGAAAAAAGGTCTTTGTGTGCAATCTAAAATCTGGCGAGGTGAGGTGAGGAAACGGAAGCTTTCCCCTCAAGGAGGGGTTTGGCTTGCACCTGAACTGAGGCACCACAAGTCCTTCCATATCAAAAATTGCATGCAGCAAATAACTGACACAACTACCTTCAAAGGTACTTGCAGTATCAGCTTTTGGACCTTCCTCTTTGCCTCTAAACCTGCCACATATTTCTCCGTTGGGCAGAGATTCTTCCCAGCAGCAGGCTGACAAAATGATTAGTTACAGTTGGTCCTTTGCTTCCCCCCCCCCACCTCCAAAGTATGAGGAACAATGAAAAAAAGCGGGGGGGGGGGAGAGAAGAGTGGAACATACTTTTTTTTTTTTAAAGGAAAATCCTGATTCCATTGAATGGTTTGTTGGGAGAGAGAATTTTCTCGAATCAGCTGCCATTGCTCCCATTAGCTTGACAGCTGTCAATTAGCCCTTCAGAGCTCTCCTGGGCCACAGTTTATTGCGTGCGGTTGATGTTGTCATTTTGTTCTCAGTTTTGCCTTGAGCGCTATGATGAGCCGGAGTAAGATAGTCAATAACTGATGTATCAGCAGTTATTTCTTAAATTGGCTCACAAGTCTGCATTTTTCCCCTTCGCTCTCTTTTTTTTTAAAAGCTAAAGATTGTTTTGTAAAGTGATTAGAATGAATTGTGACTGCTGCAGGGTTCTGGGAAATGCAGTCTAGCTGGGGGTGAGTTAGAAGGATGCCTTGGATTCCTTTTTGTGTGTGTGTGTGTGTGTGTGTGTGAGTGAGTGTCAAGATTGTTCTCAGGATCCATGTGAGTGAGAAGGTATTAAAGAGGGAGACGGGTCATCTTCAGGGTGCAGTGTTTAGTAAACGAAAGAATGTATAGTGCACACTTTAGGTATACACAGGATTCAGATCAATTTCCCAGTATCTGAGCGACCCTACCACGACTTGCCCATCAGTAGACGTCTGTAGATTAGTACCAGTGGGCTAAAATACCATGTTATTTGCAGAAATCAGAGTATTTTGCTCTGAGCCCCTCACTACAATCCTGGATTCTTTCCTCTGTTCTATAACATCTCCCCAAATTGTGGTTTATCTGCTGAGATTTTTTAAAAAATAATCCTGAAAGGTGAATACAATATATTGTATTTAATAACAAAGATATGGACTGCTACATCCAGGCAGATAATATGCAGTTGTAATTAGAGTGAATAGACAGGCATTCATTTTTAAATTCTTTGACACATGCATAAAATAGTCATATAATAAGATAAGATGACAATTTTATGTTAGGTTGATAAAGTGTCCCGATACATGCATTTAAATGTCTGTAAGCCCTTTTTTATCCAGACAGATTAATTCTAGTTTCCAGCGTTTGCAGAGTCATTAAATTAATTTTCAAAATCCCACTAAACAGTGGATGTGTTGCTTTTGTGTGAGCATACCTGCAGCGTGAGGACTGGAAACATGCAATAGTTTTGCCCTTTTGGCGTCAATGTTTCTGAAATGAAAAACTCTCTCTCACAAAAGGAATTGAGTGATATTCTGTACTAACAGACTCTGTTTTTGTCAGACACAGTACAAGAATGTACTGGGAAGCAGTTAGTAACGTTTATCTCAAAGGAAAACGCAAGCTGATGCTTTGCTGTCCCAAATTTTGCCAATGAAAGATGTGTTAAAGTTCAATGGAGACAAACCTGTCAGCTTCGAACAGTAGTCTGCACTTAGGAAAAAAATTCATCAGCGATGCATCGACATCTCACCAGCTTTGTACCATCTCGTTATCTTTTTATTGCAAATGGGTGATTTTACACAAATAACGAACTTTCGGAATCATTAGAAATTATTCATTCGGACCATTGGGTTACCTTCTAATTGATTACAGCTTCGTTATCTTTCACACAGTGTTCAGAATGGGGGTAAGGTACCTCTTTTGGAAAGGGTCCACCCAGTCCGAATGTAGAACTTCTTTCTTAGCCCATGCTGCAGCCTCACTCACTGCTTTGTGATATACCAGCACACCGAAATCAAACCGAATTCACAGTTTATGGAATAACACGAAGACTTTAAAAAATAAAATGACACCGTTTTTGCAGGGACTTAGCATACTTCGTGGCTGCTGCTCTCGTTTGCCGGCCTTCAAATAAAATTGTTTTGAGCAAGTCCATCAAACAAATTGAAAGGTCAAAAGGGCAGGCGTGTGAACACTCAGTGCAGGGATGCGGGCATATCATACAAGCCACTGGACCCAACTCCCAATGTAACACATTGAAGGAGCGTCAAATCACAATTTTGTTCAACCTTCTGAGGTGACTGGCATTCATTTCCTTTTGTGTTGTTCATTTCCATCATTAAATTAAGCTCTCTGTCTCAGGGTCTTACGTGTTCTTTGTGGAATGCTGGTTGCATAAAACAGGCCATTTTTAATGAACAATTTAATGTAAATGGGTTCTGAATTTAAATTAATATTAATGAAGCTTTGAGTGAATTTATTTTGCATACACAAAGAGTTGTAACTCTTTCACCCATACACTCTTGGCTGTGTATACTAACATGTTTGATAGGAAGGATGGTTAGTTTTGAATTGGGTGTGTGATTTGAATCTTTGCTAGATTTTGCTGCTTCTGTCTTATGAGCAGAAGTCTCTCTTGATTTTTAGTATATTTATACGTACTTCTGCTCTTGCTTGCACTTTTCATCTTTAGGAAGTCTTCTCTGTCTCTCTTTTTCTTACAGTTTAGAGTTTAGGTGTGCATTGATGCGTTGGGAAATTGATTCGAACATTAGTTAGTGGAGTCTACATGTTTTCTTGCTACCTCTAATGCATTATGTATCCAGGAATGATGGGCTGTTCTATAATTAATTCCGTTAGAAGTAATTGCTATAATCACTTTGATGCTACACATAATAAAAGTAATATGGTAAGCATATGAAAAAAATATAAACACCTTATTGTAACACCCTTAAATCAAAGCTTTTTTTTAAAAAAAAACCATGATACTTTTCCAGTCAAAATCTCCCTTTCCTTTCTATTGCAAAGGTAGCGATCCTTTTAAATTGTTCATTTTGATGGCTGAATTTTTGAAAATGAAAAAGTTTATACATTTTTTAAATCTAAAAATCTCAGCCAAATATCAGATGCTTGGCATTGCATGAAATTCGAGAATGCCCTCCCATATATATGCAATTAAAAGACAAATAAGTACATTTGCATGGAAATCCAGTATGGTATAAACCATATGGAAATGGAACCATATACACTTCTCCATGAAGTGAGGGATTCTGGGAAATGCTTAGGCAAGCAGCTATACAGAAAAGATTGCACCACAGTCCCAAAAAGAAATGGAAGATTGTTTATCTCTCTTTTTTAACTTCCTCTCTCTGTTTTCCTTTTTAATGAGAGGCGGTGAATTATCCTTTAGAAATACAGTTGCTCAGACCAGGAAGTGGAAACAAATATGGGCAATAAGACAGGATGTACACAGAGATCCAGGGTTCTGAGGGAGGGGGGGAGAGAGAGATATTTAATAAGACCATCGTTCTTAATTAGTTGCAACCATGCTTAATGCTGCAAAGGTCACTTGATTTTATGATCTACCCTCATCTGCGACTTTGTAGATTTCTTCTCAATTTATATTTTACTGCCTTTTGTTTTCCAAGAGGTTAAATGTGCAAAGTACATCTCAGATATGAACCACAGGGGAAAAAATACCCCCTCCTCCAAATTCAGAGGAGATTAAAAATGACTCTTTCCTCACCCCCCCCCCCCACACTTGTTTCTCAGTATTGCATGAGCCCTTTGTTGAGGGGAAAGAGTGGTGTGCAGTTCTTAACTTCTGTAAGCTGAACAAACAAAACCCCAACCACCCTTTTAGTGAATTGTTCTCAGTCAAGAACAGAACGGAACGGGGTGCTGTTTTTGAAGTATCTCTGAGACTGGGCTCAGTGCCTGCAAATCCTTTTCCTGCTAGGTCAACCCTGTTGCTGGAGGGCCAGATCTCAGCAGGGGTCTCCCAAATGCTTGGCGGGAACGTCCGAGACTGGCAGCCATCAGTCACCCATCTGTGACATAGAGTCTGTTTTTGATGGCAGGGATGATAAAAAGGCCTGGGAACTCTATAGGCCCTTGTAATCAGGGCCAGCTCTGACATCCTTCTTAACTCTGACAGCTTCTTCCTTTTCTGTTTTCACCGCCAAGACAGTCTCAACTGATTTTTTTTCTCCTCCCCTCCCCCTCTTTCTCTCTCTTTCTCTCTTGTTTCATGTTCTTTATCAGAATCAGATGCTCGGAATTATTTTTTTGAGGAGGGAGGGGGAGTGTTTCTTTTTGGGTTGTGGGTTGGGCAGGTGTGAGGGGAAGTCTGTGTATGTATATTTTGTTTGTGTGCATATATATATATATATATATATATATATATATATATATATATATATATATATATATATATATATATAGTGTACTGTGGGCCTGTTGCTAATTAATGTTCCTCCATAAGATTCTGTCGGAGTTGAGTAATGTTTTTGATCTTTATGCCTGATAACTGCATACTTAATGAGATTTCAAAGCTGTGAGTGCAGCTCCCTACAATTATTGACAGATGCCTTTTCTTTGCCATTGGGTTCAGCTTCATAAATCCTCTTGCAGTAATGAGGTTCAGAAGTGCCACCCTGCCAGTGAGCTAATGAAAGGGGGGGAGGGGAGGGGGAGAGGGAAGGAGGAGGGGGGGGGGGAACGCTCACGTCTGCCTGACACATTTTTTTCCCTTTAAAATTTACTATGCCGGTGTCAAGCTGTGGGACAATTACTTGAAACATGCTAATTTTTATCTTGCTTTTTTTTGCGGCGGGCTAGCTTGTGGTCTCCTGCTTCTCTCTCCGTTTTTCTTCCCTCAGCCCAATAATAAATAAAAACCACATTTAAAATTTTAACATGGATCATAACTATTGAGGACTTTGATAGATGTGTGTTCTGTTTTTTTTCCTCTTTTTTTTTTTGCTGTTTCCAGTCAGTGGAACAGATTTCTTTACTGTCTTTTTTTTTTTAATCCGAAGGGCATAGAAAGGATATATATATAAAGGAAGAGACCTCCCCCCAAACTCCTTGGGCCTCTTGTCAGTTTGCCCTACCGAACAACTTGAAACATCGTAGATTTCATTTTAGAGTTCAGAAACGAAATCCTGGTGGAGAATAGCTGTGGCGTGCCAAACAGTCGATTTCCTTTTCAACAGAGCTATATATCACTGACCCACCCTTCCCTTGTGACAGAATGACAGGTGTCATTTATCAAATGGGGCCTGCCAAACAGCAGGGATGGGGTGTGTTGTGGAGGGGGGGGGTGGCTAAGGACGGGTTGGAAAAGCACAGTTTCATATGATGTTGCTTTCCCCCCCTTTGCTGTTTTGGGGGAGGAGATGTGAACTGTAAGTGGGTTTGTTTTTCAACAAACAGATTGGCTTCCATAGTTGTCTGCTAAATTTAGTTGTTTGTGATAGGCTCCCCCCCCTCATTGTTTTGGGGGTTTCTTATATATGGGGGAAGGGGAGGAACTGGTTGACAGGTATCATTCAGTGACTCCCTGCTAGCTTGCTGGGGGTTGTGTAAATGAATCTAGGAGCGCTCAGTTTCACATGATTCAAACGTGCATTATTGAAGATGGATGTTCCTTAAAAAAAGATTGATGATGGATATCGGGCTTCTGGTGCCATTTATCATTTTGAATATTATTTAGACTTACCGTGTAAAGCTGTAACTTGAGAGTTGGATGAGCTTGGGCAGTAGGGAGGCCTAGATGTACACATTTTTTGATTGATGGCTTTGATCCCCCCCCTTCTCCTCATTGTTTGTTACCAGATACCAGCCGGTCATTCTTGGAGTGCTGTATGATTGTTTTTAAGGACTTGAGTACTGGTGTGTGTGAAAGAAAAGGAGGGTCTGTGGTAAAGAGGTCAGGTAATTAAAAAAAAGGTTAATAATAGATACCGAAAATTCAATGCAGCGAAATTTTGTACAAAGTGAAATTGTAAGCAAATGTAGCGGTTTGGACTTGGGTGGAGCCTCTGAGGCATATTAAGGAAGGCTTAAAATAGTTTTGATAAGGCTAGTGAAATTTCTTGAGGGGGAGGTCAAAGTGTCTCTATGTTACCACCAAAGACAAATGTGAAGTAAATGATGAGGTTTCTTACTTGAGTGAAAGACTGGAGGGATTTCAAGGACAGCTGTAAAAAATGTTTTGATAAATTTAGCAAAAGTGTTCAGGCTTTTACATGTCTTTAAATAGGAGTTAAAATATGGAAAGGGAAATAACCTTTGCAGATAACTTACTGTCCACAATATTTAAAACGAAACCAGAGTGCAATCTCAACAAAACAAAACATGTGGTTCTAAATGATCGGGTCTAGTGTTAAAAATTTCACTCAGTCCTACTCAGATCAGCCAGCTTTCTTTCTTCACAGGATGGAATATTTTAAAAATCACTTTAGCATCCCAGTCTTGGCAAGTGTCGTGGGACTATGCTGGCTTTTGCAGCTTTCGTGTTCAGCCCGTCTTCTTCATTCATTGGATTGTTAAACCCTTTTAAAACCTGGACACTTTTTTTTCAATGTTCTTCCAACTGCCGGGGCCAGATTTTTGTATCTTAGCTACAGCACAACTTTTTTTCCCTCCCACACCTTTTGAATGGGAAATAATTCAGTCCATTTCTGTATGCCCCACCTGCCGGAAGAATTGTGGAATCAGTTTGTAGATTAGCTTCTAAGTTGCCTTAGAACTTTAAGAATTCCAGTTTTAGTATGTACTGCAAGCTTTTGTGTGGCACAGTCCTCTCAGACTCCATATGTGCATGTGGGATGGTGGTAGCTTATCTGGAATGTGTTGTTACTTCAAAATCTAGATAAACTGAATTCTTTTTTCCTGAGGTGTCAGATTGCTACACAGATACCAGTTTGGACACAGGGCTGTGCTCAAGCAAGCCCTGATCCCATTTGTAGTTGCAAGTACTACAGTTGTATGAAAGGATTATGTTGCATGACCACCAGCATGAGTGAATTGTTGTCTTACAAATCCTACATCTTTACACACATTATGAGATGAATCAGAGAGAGAGACTGCATTTAATAAGTTTTATGGAGGGAAACAGGCATGGGGTATGCTGGCCCTAGATGGTTTAATTTGCTAGCTAATTTGAATGTAAGGTTCCCTCCCCCTGCTTTAATTTTTGAAGGAAAAATGAGAAACAAATTTAAAATTTGAGCATTTTAAGACTGAAGAGTGCTTTTCTTTAATCTGTAGGGCAGGAAGGTCTCCGTGACCTGACAGCTTGTTCAGTCTTCTTCCCTGTAGCAGGAACCTCTGCCCAGGTTAATGTGTATAGTCTGTAGAGTCCCACAAACAAAGGTCAAGCACAAGAGGAACTCAACTGTCCTTTAGATGGAACAGCTCCAGATAACTCAACCAGGGCTCGCTCCCAGAGCTCTGCCGCTCGCTAGAGAAACTTGACGGCATCAATGATATGATAGTTTCTTCTCAATCAGCATTTCGATGGTACACCAGAACTTCCTGAGAAGGTCCCTGTAAACAGGAAACTCAGTGCTGAAACATGCTTTGGATTGGGTTAGTTGGGTGGCTCACGGTAGAGCTTCCGAGGTCCTCATCGGCCAGGCAGACAGATAGGAAACGGGCGTGAACTAAGCTCTGTGCAATGGGGACTGCTAGCGAAAAGACTTGCTCTTTGAACGCATCTAGTCCTTGAAGCACATGTCTGTACTTAACAGTTCTTTTTTAAAAAAAAACTATTTTAAGCAATTAACATATGCATAATTAACAACTGGTGTTATCTATCTACCTAAATATGTTGATGAATGACATTGACTGGACTGGCTTACTGATGGAGATCTGAAAATCTAGGTCCTTACAGATGAGACAAAAAGCTGAAATTTCGTACCCCTGTAGTTCTGTATCTCTAGTTATAACAAGAACAACAGTGTGCTTATATACCACCCTTCTGTACAGATGAGTGCCAAACTCTGAGCAGTGAACAAAGTTAGTGTTGTTATTATCCCCGCAATACAGCTGAGGAGCTGGGCCTGAGAGAAGTGGCTTACCCAATGCCACCTACTGACCTTGTGGTAGTAGTGGGATTCTACCAACAGAGTGCTGATTTGCAGCCCAACCACTTAACCACTGTGAAATAGCAGCTGTCTTAATAAAAGGAAATTTTTAATAACCGTATCTACTGAACCACATTGTGTGACGTTTGCCTCTTAATAGCAGCCACCAGCACCAGGGCATATCAAACAAACTCACAGATGGGATGGGTGAGGTAGAAAGCTGTGTTAATTAGTTGAAACTGGGGTTTGCTCAACGATAGTCCAAGATGTTGTCATTATTAGAACAGTCTAGAAAATAGGACTATTCTTTCTCTCTCTTTTTATGTTTGGAACATGGATTCTACTGTATGCAGACAACCCATAATCAAGGAACACTTGCAATGGAATGGAAGGTGTGGTGATTCCACTCCACTGAGTGCTTGAACCAGCTTCCGCTTGGGTGAGGAGAGCTTTTTCAGTGGCAATCAGGAATGTATATCTGAGAATGGATATCACACATATCACAAATGTTCTTTGGTCCTGGCATAAGCTTCCTTCTTTCCCAAACCCAGCCGATCAATACAGAATTTTGAGCCACAAACGAAAAAAAGTCTATCTATTTTCTGAAATGCTTTAAGTAGCAGCCGTACCATAGCAAAAGTGTTTCAGCTTCTCCTTCATATCTGGACTTTGTCACCTGTAAAATGTCCCCATTCCCCTCCATATTGGGCACTGCATGTGGCAAAAGGAAAGGGCATAGAAGTTTCTGTTTAACATTTTTTAATAGATTCAAGGAGATCAGATGTCATGGAAAGCCAGGAAACATCTTTGTTTGCAAAATGTATGCTATATTTGTTTATTTTAGTACCTTACAGCAAATGTCCAAAATACAGTGAATATTGACATTAGTGTGTATACGTTGACATTTCCAGATGAATTTTGTGACCCCCTCCCAAAATACATATTTTCAAAACTTTTAAGAGATGCATAAATGATTTTTCCTGACCCTAAAAAAGGACTGGTCAGTATCTCTCTCAAGTCTTCAGAAATCCCCAAACTTCATCTGCAAGAGTCCAGATTCAATGCATACTATATGTGGCTACAGATGCAAAATTCACACCAATATCCCTACCAAGATTTGACAGTCCATTAGTAGATGACTGGGGAAGGCAATGGTAAACCACCCTGTAAAAAGTCTGCCAAGAAAATGTCGTGGTGTGACGTCCCCCCGTGGGTCAGTAATGACTTGGTGCTTGCACAGGGGACTACCTTTACCCTTACCTAGTAGGTTTTAGTGATTTTTTTCCAAATTCTTCATTGTTAGAGCTCTGCTGGATGAGGCAGCAGAGATCTGTGCATGGATCTTTCTATGTCTTAATTTTCTTTAAAAGCAACTGTCTCTCTGCGTGAAGGTGAATTGGATCGGGGCCATGGCAGTGGGCTAGAAGAAGAATTCTTCCATATGACGCTTGTTGGATGGAAATCACACAGACGCCCGTCGTGGTTGTCGTCATGCCTAGTAGAGGGGAGGATTTTTTAAAAAAATCTTCAGCTGTTTGCCAAGTTGGGTATATGGATGGATATCTGTCTGGGATGCAGAATTAAATCTTACTCTATGGCCTCGACCCAAATCAACGGCCATGTGGCTGCTTTTGGAGAAATACAGACATGAGGCAATCAAGCCACAGACCTCCTTTCATGATTTCTGTGCCAGAACATTGTCCTATCAAACAGGTGTAAAAAGGGGTTGGGGGAATCGGTTTTGTGAAGGTGAGAGGTGGGCAGGAGGGAGGACAGTGTTGAATCCTGCCCCATCCGTGCTTTTCCCAGGTACCACCCTCATCTGCTTTTCCCCTTCCCCTGAAAGCTTACTTCCATCTACTGGACCTGAATCTTCTACTACAGACCAGCATGGTATTCACCCGAAATTATCTTCTGCTCCATATGACTCTGGCACTGGCTGGTATTGTCAAATGCTGATCTTGTTGTCACTTGAGAAGAGTCAAAATGTAGCCTTCAATATACTTGTATTCAAGTTTTTAATCCATCAATAGCCATGCAGGAAGTGGGATTTGCTGTTGTGTTGCAATCTTCCAGCAATTTTTGTATCGCCTACAAGCATTCTTTGGTCATCTGCTTGCTGTTTTCCTCCCATAGAAGTGAGTGTATTTGGGAATGTATTTTCCTCACATTTTTAAACTTCTTTTCCCTCTAGGAACCTGTCTCAGAGGTCACTCTTGACTAGCATTGTACTTTTAAAAATCAGAAAACGAACCTCGTTTTTCTCCCCTCTCCAGAACAATGCAATCTGCTGCAACCATTGTGGTTTGCAGAACTCTTGACGAAAGGAAGAAGATGCAGGAAGATGAACAAAACTCTGTGGAAGTATATATTCCCATGTATATAGTAGATGGCAAAATGAGATCTCGCTCTCCTCCATGCTATTGCAAACCAGCTACATAATTGCCTGTATCCCCCCCTCTGTTTACCCAAGCACCTTGATGATATTTAAAAATCAAGGTGTGTGTGTGACACCAGTGCTCAAACACAATATAGTATTTTATTTTTAAAGGGTAGAAACGGACAGGGTACTGTAGAGGTGGCGCTGGCAAATACACTCCCTGCATCAGGAATCAATTCTGCTAGCGGCCGAGTAATGCAGAGGTTATTCTGCGATTGGCTGGCAATGCGGAAAAGTGGGGTCAAGTAGCATATTTATTTATTTATAGTCCGCCTTTCTCGCTGAGACTCAAGGCGGATTACACAGCATGAGACCAGTACTGTTAATTTCAAGGATATTTCCATAAACAATGCCATTGGATAAATAAACACAAGTTTACAAAGACATCACATTAGCAAAAATCCAATGCAGAGTTGAAGAAATGCTGAAACAGAACATTCTAGGGCTGACATTAGACCACGTGAAGCACAGGTAGCTCATAGGAGCACATATTCAAGACAACAGATAGTACGTAAGGCAACATAGGGGTGAAGTCTATGGTCTTTAACTCATTAGCGAAGCATCTGAGAGCCCCTCCCTACAATACAAAATACTTCTTTAATAATTTGATTTTGCATCATTTGCGGAAAGCTAGGAGAGTGGAAGTGTCCAATTACAGTCAGAGGGAGCAAAATAGCAAAGAGTCCAGTAGCACCTTTAAGACTAACCAACTTTATTGTAGCTTAAGCTTTCGAGAACCACAGTTTTCTTCATCTGACGAAGAGAACTGTGGTTCTCGAAAGCTTAAGCTACAATAAAGTTGGTTAGTCTTAAAGGTGCTACCTATCTCTTTACTATTTTGCGACTACAGACTAACATGACTCACTTCTATGGGTCTATGAGTCAGAGGGAGATATCCTAAGTGGATTTGCTTAGAAATAGGAACCGTGTTATCCAATTAGGTTTATTCCCCGGAAGACTGTAGCCATTTTCCAGGGTGCTACAGCTTCCAGGATCAGCAATGGATGTTGGGAAGAGGCGAGGGACGTGATTATCTTTTTGCAAGTTAAAGTGCAGGAGGATTCCCATGTGATCAGGGAAGATATGCGCATGCAAGCTCAGCCACATGTTTGGTACCTGTTGGGCAACTTTTTTATCAGTGCAAGAGAAAGGAGCCAGAAGTACACCTCTTTGTTGCAGACCAGGTACTGCTGTTTCATAGGATGCCTTGTGGAGAAGAAGGCGATAAACCTTTTTTTTCAAAATATCCTTTGCATAGCAGGCAATTGAAGGAACAAGTGCTAATTTGCTAGAACAATTGTAAACACACCTTGATACAAACGGCATCATGGCCTGCGTTTTTTTTTTTAAATTTCCTGATTAGAAAAGTTTGCTATTAATAGCCTCCGAGTCCGTTCCAGGTGTAATTGGTAAGGAGCTAAGTGCACTCATGGGAAGAAACCTTGTTTTGTTTTGTTTTTTGTGGGGTTTTTTTGGTTCTCTTTTATTCTTATCCCTCTTTTTTCAGTTTTATAGCTGGAGACATGATTTATTGCAGCCATCCATCTTTTGGGCTCATCCATCACATCCTGGTTGCTAGGCAATCACGGCAGCAGCTGTTTGCTTTGAATCAGACAGAAAAGTTGTCAATCATCAAAGGCAGGTGAATAGCATTAGAAACACGCTATTGTCAGACGGAATAATTAATCAAAGAGAGAAAAGATAATTAAAAAGATATGACCCTTGCAAGTACTTGCTCTGGGTTGCTTGGAAAGGGTGGGGGGGAAAGAGGGAGAGAAAGAAAAAGAGAGAAAAACTGTCTGGTCTTTTCTCGACACTTAAGCAGCTGAGGGCTGATAAAATATGCACTCTACAGCGCATAGTTTTTAATTAATTGAAAAAGGTTCAACATTCAAAGGCGATGCAGGAGAAAAGTCTGATTATGAGCAGAAGTAATATTTATTGTTTGCCTGAAAAGCTTGACATGGGCTTCTAACTTTCTGTCACGTATCTTCCCTGCGCTTGCACTCCGGCTTCCTTCTCCTGTACTATCTTCACTAGCAGCAAGTGAGAGATGTGGGGGAGTCAGCCCAGGAAGGGGGTCTCCAAAGGCTTCGACGGGAACGCTTGCATCCGGCCGCCTCTTTTTAATGTGCTGTCACATTTTAGCTCCCTACCCCCCCACCCCACTTCCCCACATGCGCCAATGGCAGCTATCTGGGTTATGTTAGCCATGCCATCAAACAAAAGAAAAAGGTAAGCAAAGCACATCTGTGCTGCCGGAGAAACGCTCGAGCAATTAAAAGAGGGCTTATCTTGGCTACAAATTCCAGCAGCCTCTTCGCGCGGCTCCTACATATCACCTCACGGGCTTGGTTGAAACATCATGTGAGGTTTTGGTTTAACGAAATGAAGTTTGGCCCAACACAGCAGGATCTGAAACTGGGGTCTGAAGTTGGCTTATTCTGTAATCCTGGCTTGTTTCCTGGCACTGCCCTCAGATACTCCCCAGTGACAGAAATACCAGGAAAAGTGAAAATTTGAAAGATCCTCTACGAGCAGAAGTTTTACCAACTAACCATCATTAAAATAAAACACGGTTTTGTGTTGCATTTGAGGCCAAATCAGTTTTTATGGTTTGGGCTGAGGACATCTGGGCTTGTTCTTTGATGTTACCCTTGCTGCAGTGCATGCTGGGACTCTGCAGACGAAAGAATGAAGGTGACGAAACCATCATCTGGGATTTGAATGCAAGCCGAATCCTGACTTCACAAACTTGTGGAAAATAAACTGTGATTTTGTATAGCCTATGAACAGAGAGGCTAGGTGGCCTTAGGCAAGCCAATCTCTTGGCTTCACTTCATGTATATAAAGGAGGCGACGCTAGCTTTCCTTACAGGGTTGCAATGGTAATGAACACAAAGCATTTTAGACTTTTCACAGTGCTAAGTATTAATAGCATTCTTATTAACAGTTAATAGTTCACTATAATTAATAGTTAATAGTATTATTATTAACCTCTTCAGGAACTTTTAGGCAGGCCAACATTTCTTCTGTGACTTTCTGCATTTTCATTAGGGGACCCTAACAAAAAAAGAGGAAACCTGACCAGGCTGATGAATCCATCGGTTATATTTTTATCCCAGCTTCCAAGGAGCCCTGGGAAGCATCTCTCTTCTTTTTTATATTCGAAATGGCACTTTGAAAGGATACCCTTTGGAGGACTTTAACCCAGGATGTGCCAGTCATAGCTGGATGCTGTAATGGCCACAACCCATTGATTCAGCTTCAAACCCTGCTGCGAGCCAGGGAGCGAAGGGTTCACTTCTCATCTCTGCCACATTTGTTAGATGGCCATAGGAAACTACATTCTCTCAGGGTTGCTGATGGGCATGAACCAAAATATGAACTAAAGTTTGTCACGAACCAGGCCAGTTTTTGGTTCGCGAACCAGTGATTCGTTGGAGCTCATTTCTGATGAATCATGATGAACCGTTATGATTTTTAGAGCAGTTTGTATGGTTCGTTTTTTGGTTTGTCACTGCAGACAGCGTGGCGCCAATCAATCAGTTACCTAGGTATCAGTAAGATGGGTTTTCTGCATACCTTCTGCAGCCCTGGAAGTGACGTATTCACGAACCAAATGAACCAGTTCATGAACCAGGCAAGTTTATGGTGGTTTGTAGTTTGTGATGAACCATGAACCACAAATGAACCATTTCCCCAGTTCATGCCCGCCTCTACTGAGGACCATTAGCAGGGACCCTCAAAACAAAATTCCTTTTGCTCCATTTAGGCTCAACTCAAACTGAATCTACAAGCTAATAATTTAACTTTTCTGGCTCCATGGGCCTCCCAGATGACCAGAGCTCTGAGAATTTCACTGTCCCCCTCCCCACCCCAGCCGCCCTGCTTTCAGCCCTAATCCTCATCAACGGTGTGGAAGTAATATTGGTGGCTTATCTTACAGGGTCACTGGAACAATCATTTGGGGTTGCTAACTCTGGATTAGGAAATTCCTAGAGATTTGGGGTGGGGTTTGGGGAGAGTGGGGTTTGGGGAGGGGATGGACCTCAGCAGGGTATAATGCCAATAGAGTCAACCCCCCAGAGTTGCCATTTTCTCCAGGGGACCTGATCTCTGTGGTCTGTAGATGTAGTTGTAATTCTGGGAGATCTCCAGGTTCTACCTAGAAATTGACAATTCTATAAGTATTGTGATAATGTATAGGAAGTACTTCAAAGCACTCGGTGTGCTAAGGATTACTATTAAAGGGCTCTTTTTCGTATGATGCATTGCTTACAGGCCTGTAATTGTATGACTGATGAAGTATTTATCTTTGGGACGTTAATTTTCAGTTGAAATCCTTTCTTTCCATTCTTTTTCCTCACTCCTCCTTAGTTCCCAGTATTGAAACAATTCTGTAGCAGGAAAAGTCTGAGGAGGGGGGGGGGGTCCAAGTAATATATTACAGTAATATGGCAGTGCTTTTCCCATCTTCCCTTCAACATTGTCTCTGAAATAAAAATCTGTTGAGTGCCCCCAGGTTTCCCCCCCCCCTCCTTTAAGTAGATGTTGAATAAAGATCTACAACTGTATTAAAGATCTGTTGAATGAAGCTAGGGCAGGAGGTGAGACATTTATGGCCCTGGAGACCCCGAGTCCAGTTGTATCCTTTTATGATTCTGTTAAAGCATCAGTGGAGAGGGAGGCAGTCGGAGCTGATCAAAGAGTTTCCTCCCACATCGGCCTGAGCAAGAGTGCAGTAGGCGAATGTCTTTCTGCACTTGAAGGATGCAGTTCCGAGCCAAGCTCTGATATCCCTGTGGCTTGCGCCTTGCTTCTGTTGTGCTGTGTTGCAACTGCATAACATTGTTCACGTGTGGTTTCACACTAAAAGTGCGCAGGGGTAGCAACTAGTAAGGTGCTCCTACCCTGCTTCTGGTACACAGCCAGGCCCACATTGCCAGCAGGCTGCAATTATATTCAGCCATAGTCTCGGCTCAGCAGTAAGTGAAGCATCGGCTTTTCCGTAATGCGTTCCAAAAAACCCCAACCGCCCTTCGCTACCCTGCATAATAATAATCCTTAGCAGAAATATTGACATAGTACATTGCAGGCATTCAAAACACTTACTAGAAATCCTTTCAGGAAATCGGTATTATTGGCCAGGTATTGAGGGTCAAGGGATTTTTATGATCAAGATCTACCACATTTTTTTTTGTAAGTTAAGTGGTGAGCTGCAATTGGTGTGTAGCACTGTCGACAAGGTGCTCTCCCTACCCATGACGATCTCTTGTCTGGTGTTTGCTTGCAAGAATGGTGGCTTGCTAATTGCCTATTTTTATTTTATTTTATTGTGGCTAAGGTAAGAATTGAATCAGGTACTTCCGGGGTGCCCGGTTGTGGCCTTTGCACCTCTGGATGGGAGAAGTTAAACAGGGTTTGTTTGTTTTTAAAGGCATTGCATAAAGAATAAGTAAAGTAGATGCAGTTCTGTGCCGACCATCTTCTGCAGGCATCCCAAGCAGCTTTGTGCAAGCATCCCAATATTTGCCCAGCATAGTTAGCCACTAAAGGTTGGATTGACAAAATGCCTTTAAAGCTATGCCAGCTGGAAGGCTGTTGGTGGCAGTACTGAACTTGCATGCACCCCTTTGGCATGGCAAGATCCAAGTTACTTGGAGACCACAGTACAGAGTTTCTGCTGTGTGATCCACAGTGGAGTTATTTTGTTCCAAAAGAAGGCATCTGTTACAGGACTGTGATGTTCTAGAACAAGTCCCCCCACCCCCTTAAGGAGCATCCATTAACATAAAGGGCAACCTTAGATCATTTAGTCGCTGAGTCTGACAATTCAGTGAACAGCATTACTTAGAAGTGTACATATATGCCCCAGAATTGCATGTAACAGAATACTGTGTTAGGACAAAATTTGGAACCCGTTGTGTAGCCAACCTTATGCAAGGCACACGGTTATATACAGCCTCCAAATTATGGTTTCAAATGTTCTGCTTTCAAAGGACTTGTCACATTATGAGGCCTAGAAACTTTATTGCTTAAATTCTGGCTGGTGTCCAATCTTCACAACAGTATTCGTTAATGGAGCCCTTTGTTCCCTGTTGCTCCTTAAAAAGTCTGAAATGACCTACAACAGAATAAGATTAAAATCAGTATGTTGTATATTGTGGGGGCAGTTATAGTCCATCTGACTGGAATACAAGATCAAAAAGTTCACCTAACTTCTTGTCTGGAAACGGGAAAGGATATTGTCTTCTGCCGAAGAATCACAATTATAGTAACTTTTTCATGTACTTTCGAATGGAGAGTGAAGGTTCCCCCCCTTGTTCCCCCAATTGCCTAGTTAATTACTTTGGAGGGATTACTCTGAAGTTCACGTGAACTGATTCCCCCACTTCTCTGCCTGCATCCCAGTTTATAGTCTTGTTGGCTTGCTGTGCGTGTGCTCTTAAATCTTAAATCTTAAAATTAAGTTTTGACTTATATATGTATTGTTTGTTCAAGCTTTCGATGCACATTTCTCCTCTCTCCATAAGCCGTGTGAATCTGCACATTGATAACATGATGCACCCCCCCAATCTTAATATGATTGTATCTCTGAGTGTATCACGATTCTTTTTGTGCCATGATTCATTGATATGGTGGTGACCTGAAAATGGCAAGAGCCAGTCAGTTATGACTGTTGGAATACAGCATAGGGAGATGTCCTTAAATCACTATTTTTAACCCATAATGAACTAGGAAGCCAGTTTGGAGAGAGGTTCAGTTTTGTTTTATTTTTCAAATGGAATAGTTTTTCTCTTTAGGGTTGCCAACCTCCAGGTAGGACCTGGAGATCTCCTGGAATTACAACTGATCTCCAAGCCACAGAGATCAGTTCCCCTGGAGAAAATGGCAGCTTTGGGGAATGGACTTTATGGCATTATAACCCACTGGGCCCCCTCCTCTTCCCAAACTCCTCTCTATCCAGTCTCCACCCCCAACGTCTCCAGGAATTTCCCAACCTGGATCTGGCAACCCTATTTTTCTTGCAGGAGCTAACCCATTCTTCATAACTCAGATTTTCTCAGCTTTCCCCCTAAACCCTGCTATTCCATTTTGTTAATGCTGATAGCTTATTTGCTGACCCAGAACTGTTAACATTGGCTCAGATTTCATTAATATCATACCAATATTTGTGAAGGCTGGCTGTGTGAAGGAAATATCTTCCTAGGTTAGGCCAAAGCAGGGTTGCCAGCTCCAGGTTGGAAAATTCCTGGGGATTTAGGGGGTGGATTGGAGAGGGTGGGGTTTGGGGGGGGACCTCAGCAAGATATAATGCTATAGAGTCCTACTTCTAAAGGAGACATTTTCTCCAATGGATAGACATGGGCACGAAAAGAAATACGAATCACATTTTGTGAAGAATTGAGTCGATTCGTGTTTTGCAAAACACATTTTGTGAGG
The DNA here is from genome assembly GCF_028583425.1 of Eublepharis macularius. Classification (NCBI taxonomy): domain Eukaryota; kingdom Metazoa; phylum Chordata; class Lepidosauria; order Squamata; family Eublepharidae; genus Eublepharis; species Eublepharis macularius. The sequence continues at coordinate 33,559,188 of NC_072805.1, forward strand.
CCACAGTTTTCACGAAATTCACGACTCTTTGGGCTAATTCATTCAGTTCATGAATGATTCGTGATGCCAGAGAGGCCGGCGCTAATCCATTGATTCCCTAGGCAACATAGGCCCAGAATGTCTGCAGACCTTTCGTTGCCATTGGAAACCCCAATCTTAGCCCACATAACCTTGATAGGCAGCTCTCCCTGCCAACTGGAGAGCTTCCATTCTGACCTATACAGCAAGGAGCAGGGGGGTTAATCCTCTAGGCAACCGAGGAGATGGGCCTTCTATAGCCATGGGAACACCAATCTCATCCCTCCAAACCCTGTTAGGCAGGTCTCAACCTCCTACATGCTGTATGTTAGCATTTCTTATATAAGGCACAGCTCTCTGCCTTGTGCTTTTCAGTTCCAGTAGACAGAGGAAGAGGGAGGACCTGTTGCTGTGATTTGGAGTGAGAGAGTAGAATTGGGAGCTTTTGGCTGGATTTACTGCTGCTTTAAAAGAGACTGAAAAGCCTCTTTCTTATTTTCTGCTCTTGGCCTTGCTGGGAAGGTCATTGGATGAGGGTGCCTTCTTTCTTCCATCCCACCCAACCCCAGTCTCAGGGCATTGCCTGGCTCTGGGGCCTAGCTTGACTGAGGCCTACCTTTTTTTCTTTAATTTTCTCTGCTTATATTCTTATTTAGAGCATTTGTTCCTGCTGGCATGTTGGGCGAGGGTGGGTGGAGGAGAGCCTGCTGAAGTCTCCCTGCAAGTTTGGCATCTCTGGGTATGAAGGAGGCCATTGAAGTGCCCTGGGTTCTGATGAATCACGAAACTAATGAATCGTTTTGCAAAACGGGACAATTTTGTGAAAGTTTCTAATTCGTGGAATGCGACAAAACACGAAATGCTTGTTTCATTTTTTCCCCATTTCGTGCTCATCTCTACCAGTGGAACTCATCTCTATGACCTGGAGATCAGTTGTAATTCAAGGAGATCTCCAGCCACCACTTGGCAACTTAGGCCAAATATTGAGCATTTTCTTAGGGCTGGTGGCCAGAAATGTTGTGCTTGAGGTACACACAGTGTGGAGAAAGGTAGTATGGGTAGTCAAATAAGCTCATTGGCCAGATCATTGGAAGGCAGGGGTGGATTTTCTGTTCAATGAGCAATTGAACACATTACTGTCTTTGTACAATGTACATGCAATTTGCATGTGTTCAGATATTTCAAAGGGGAATGAGATCGTGAATGCTAGGACTCCTCCTTCCCCATTTATGGCCCTCGACTATCATGTTGACACTGATCCAACGTGATTAGGAATGCTGCTTTTCAAGGGTTCTGGATCATGTGAATACAAAGTACATGTATATGGTTTCAATTTATGTAGGCTGTAATGTCAACAGGGGATTGAATTCACATAGATAGTGGGAGACAGTAGACTTACACTGCAATCCTTAGCAGAGTTACTCCAGCCTAAGCCGATTGAACTCAATTGGCTTAGATTGGTTTAACTTTGTTTAGGACAGCACAGTTAACCCCATTCTATGGTTAATTTCATACGTGCACGACTACTGTCTGCACAGTTCCCCTTACCCTTTCCTTTCAAAAAATGAACACTGAACATTAAGGGGAGAGAGCAGAATTTTTCTTGAGTGGCCAGCCCCTCCCATGTCCCCAAACATGGCCGTGGTCCAGATTCTGTCCCCAACAATGGCTGTTCATGAGTTCCTGGGTTTGGTGAAGATAGCAACTCCCTTCATTGCCTCTCCAATATCTGATACTGCTTCTGAATATGGAGGTTCCATTCTTAGAGAATTTATAGGCTGCCTCTCTGAGCTATCAGGAGAGAGAGACAGTGCAATCCTAAGCACAGTTACTCTAGTCTAAGCCCACGGAAATCAGTGGACTTAGACTGGAGTAACTCTGTTTAGAATTGCACTGACAGTGAGTTAAGTCTTTCATGTCCTTGAAAGAATATAAAACAGAGATTCCTGTTCTTAATCTACGTACAAAGAAGGTGGATTCCTGATGTTGACTGAAAACAATAGTTCTTGCTTCCCCCCTGTTCTACTGGAATGCAAATCTTTCTGCAGGAAGTTGAAATGAACTACAGGTTAAGTTTATTTGTCACACGGTAGAAGCTGAAAGGGGTGTGAAAGAGAGGGATGGTTGGATTGACACAGTTCTCTTTCTTAATTGTTGGGGAAATTTCCTCTGTGTTGGGTGGGCTCATGATTAATTCGGTTTAACTAGCTGAACTTTTGAACTCGTTCCAGAGCTAGGGCACGGTTGCTACAGCACGGAGTTTAATTGTACATTCTGCCCCACCCCCATATATCTATTGATAAAAAACGATCTTAATGCAATCACACTGGTTGTGGAGTTTAGCTCGTTCAAGGCACGGTGTTGCCTGTCTGTAAAAATACCATCCAAATAGAGTCTCGGAGTAATCAGACGTGTGATGATATGACGATTGCTTTTGGAGGGTTTTTTTTTTTGCTGTTCATTAGTGTGCTTGTGTGCATTGGTAATGTTGAGAAGGAAATAAGATGGGAATGCACTGAAGGACTGGAAAGAAAATGGTGCATGCCCACTACCGTGGGTAGGGAAATTCCTGGAGATTTAGGGGTAGAGACTGAGGAAGGTAAGGTTTAGGGAGGGGGAGAAACCTCAATATGGTATAATAAGACCTGGGTTGCTTCAACACACGTTGGATAATGCACTTTCAATGTGCTTTAGTGATCCTTTGGAACTGGCTTTTGTGTGTGAAACAAAAAATCCACTTCCAAAGGATTGCTAAAGTGCATTGAAAGTGCATTATCCAGCATGTGTGGAAACGGCACTGCTGTAGCACAGTGGTTAAGTAGTTTAGCTGTGAATCAGCACTCTACTGGTTCAAATCCCACTACTGCCATGAGCTCAGTAGGTGGCCTTGGATAAGTCACTTCCTCTCAGCTCCAGCTCCCCAGCTGTATTGTGGGGATAATAATAACACGAACTTGTTCACTGTTCTAGGTGAGACACTATTCTGTCTAGAAGAGAGGTATATAAGCACAGTTATTATAATGACATAAAGTCTACCCTTCAATGCAGCCATATTCTTCAGGGGAACTTATCTCTGTTGTCTGGAGATCAGTTGTAATTCTGGAAGATCTCCAGGCCCCACATGAAGGATAGCATTCCCAGTACTTGCCAGTCCACAGGCGTGAGTCAGCATCATAAGGCCTCCCTATGATTAGTTACTTATATTGTAAGGCCCACAATCACTGCTGTTCAGTCCAGTTGATTCCTTCCAGGGCTCACCATTGAGAACTGGAAACCGTAATCTGATAAAATGTCATCAACCTGTGTTTGATCAGTAGCCAGTTTTTTCTCCTGTAGTTAAGTGGGGAGAGGGGTGGTTGCTAGGGGCAGCTTGTCCTTGGGGACGGGAAACTTGAGACCACATTTTGCTTTTCCTTCCCTTCCTCTTGCATGTACTTAAAAGTCTGGGTGTGGCCCAAAGCGTGATATGAAGAACATAAGCCAAATGGATCTTGGCACTTGGCCAGTGGCTCAAAGCCTAGAGTGATTGGCCGACTGGGTCCAAGGCCAGCACAGGATGTTGTTTAGTGTACCCTTTTCCTGCCTATTGAAATCATGTTCTGTTTATTTATATTGTTTATCTTGTATTAGTATTTTTGGAAACTTCTTTGGTTCCTCATTGGGAAAAAAAGTGTATGAAGAAATGCCCTAAATATTATATAGGGTCCACTTGTATCCTGCCCCGCCTTCCTTCCTATGGGTACACTGAGGTTGCCATATCCCCCAGGGAAAAAAAAAATGAGGGACGAGGAGGTCATGGGGGATGCATGTGGGGGGAACTTCCTGGCATGACAATGAAGGCTCCTGGAGTACATGTGAGCATGCTCCAGAGCTCTTGGGCTACTTCTCCACACCTCCTCCCTATGCTGGCCAGGTGAGGCGGTGAGGGCAGAAGCTGAGAATAAGGGATCTCCTGCCCCCACCAGGGGACTGGGTACGTTAGTGCACACAAGTGCATATCTGCAAGTAGCTTAACAGGATACTACAGGAATAGGGTTGCCAGCTCTGGGTTGGAAAGTTCTTGAAGATTCTTCCAGGAACAGGGAGTGTTTCCCTCAAACTAAATTTTAAACAAAAGGGATATTCATGGGAGGTGATATCTGTAGCGTATGGTCTGTGATGCATGCGAGTGTGCTGAAATACCCCTATACAACTTTTTTCCAACTATTCCTATTAATAGGTCTAGCACTTAGATGTTGAAAATCAGGACTGGTTCCCATTTTTGCCTGCCCTGTAGGCAATTTGGCCTTAAATTGTGATAACGTGCATTGTGTCTTACCCAACCAGAACCTAAGTCAAGATAAAGCCAAGAAGGAGGCAATGTTCCTCAACTGAGAAACCTGTGGCAACTGCCTAGCTACTGGCACCAGCCAGATTTTGGGGGTGGAGCCTGGAGAGGGTGGGGTTTGAGGAAGGGAGGGACCTCAGAAGGATCTAATGCCATAGAGTCCACCTTTCAAAGCAGGCATTTTCTCCATGGAAACTGATATCTATGACCTGGAGATGAGTTGTCGTTCCAGGAGATCTCTCCAGCCACCACCTGAAAGTTGGCAACCCTAAAACAGGAGATCTAAGCATACTCCCAAATCGCCAACTGGCTGTTTCAGGGCTGGTATTTTCAACTAAGGAAAGTCCTCCCATCACCTCCTCCTATACGATTACTGGCTGGGAACAGGCAGATTTTGTTGTCGGGATTCCTGATTTGTTTCTTTTATAGTATGCTATTTTTGCATGACGCATATGTTTATGCACCATTTATATGGCCCTTTGGTACAGAGTAGGTTGAAACCCATGAACCTGCTGTATGTAAGAGGATTTTGTGTCCAGGAAGGCTCTTTCTGCCTGAGGAAAGCCTATCTGCTATTGTAATGGGTATGCAGGATCAAACCCAATTCATGCAACAAAAAAAAGGGGGGTAAACTTTTTTGGGAAAAATTTGGCCTGATGAAACAGAAAACGACCCACAAATAGATTCATGGTCTCAGTTTGCACAAGAGGGAAATGAAAACGAAAACAGGGAATTGTGAGATGAAATAGCCGGGCTGCAGAATTCAGTAGCATCTCTAGCAGGCAGGTTTTCTTGGCTCTCCAAATATTCGTTCAAGCTATTTGAAAATGTAATCGGGGCAAGAGAAACACATATTTGGCTAGCAATGTGAGTGGATAACAACAACAGCAACAACCACAACCACAACTGTGCTTCTATACTGCTCTTCTAGATTGATTAGTGCCTCACCCACAGCAGTGATCATCCACAATACATCTGGGGAGCTGGGGCTGAAAGGAGTGGCTTACCCAAGGCCCCCTTCTGAGCTCATGGCAATAGTGGGATTCAAACCAGTAGAGTTTTGATTTGCAGCCGAACCACTTAAGCACTGTGCTACAGCAGCATGCTTGTAATGCATGAAAGTTAATGGATTATTTACTCAGCATGTAATTCCCGTGTCGTTTTTGGCACTTGTCCTATAACTAAACAGTTATTATATGTGTTATTTAGTAAGTATTACTGGTGCATCCCATTCCCATCACAGGAACCAAAAGATTCACTTTTCCCTGATGCCTGTACCTATATGGAGGGGTATAAATATATTTGAATTTAAAGTAGATGAGTCTTTTTGAAAACTGAGTATATCTCATTCTGAGATGACATAAAGGCAGGCGAGAGGCTTGTACAGTCATCTGTGTGAAGAGGAAAGAGCGTGTTTGTGGTATTCAATGTGTAAAACCCTAGTCTGTGTGACTCACCTCCTCAATCTGGTCTTTGGCATTGCTTAATCATGAACATAAATGGCAAACTGAACTTGTCCTTTGGGGACTTGGTGTTCTTATAAATGGTGAAAGAACCCTGAGGTTTTTTTTTCCCTAAGAAAAAACGTTGCTCGTTGCTTAACAGGCAAGATTCAAGTCCAGTTGCACCTTAAAGATCCACAAGATCACCGGGGTATAAACTTTCAAGAGTTAAGCTCCCTTGGTCAGATACCTTGAGTCTCAAAAGCTTATACCTTGGAAATCTTGGTGGTCTTTCAGCGCCTGCTGGACTCAAATCACTCTTCTACTGCATTCAAACATGACTACCCACCTCAAACTATCATTGGTTGACTGGGCTTTGGGAGGGTGGCATGTTTTGTTTTATAAAACTTAGAGGAGTTTAGAGTTTAAATGAGAGCGAGAGACAGAGAGACAGCGAGAGATTAAATTGTTTAAGTTGGAGAACTGTTGTGAAACTTAATGACTCTTGCCTGGTCTGTAGAATGAAGGGAGAACAAGAGAATAGCATAAACTGTACCATTTCAGAATGCAGGGATGTATTATAGGGGAGGAAATCACATCTTTTAAAATGCCTCTCTATATTAAAAGGGAAAGCTGCATGTAGAAAGTTGACAACCCCACCAATTTCCCCTCCCCCCAATTTTATTTTTGATTCTAAGATTTACAAACATCATATCGACGCTTCATATGAGTTACAATATAACTGAGAATGAATTACAGATATCAGGTCAGACAACCCCACTAGTAAGACAGAAGTAGACTGGGTCAGAACATTATCCAGCTGTGCTTTAAAAAAAAATATTGGGATTTATTGAAGCAAGGAAGCATTCCAAAAGGATATCTGCAGTTTGCAGTGGTAGGATCTACTCTGACTACAAAAGATCTTCCTATACAGACCACATTAGAGGTGAGTATGAACCGAAACATGAACCAAAGTTTATTTATGTATTTATTTACTTAAATTTATAGTCCGCCCTCCCCAACCAAGTGGGCTGTTTTTTTCATTCACGAACCAGCAGTTCGTCAGAGGGCATTTCTGATGAACCTTGACGAACCGTGATGATTTTTGGGTGGTTCATTTGGTTCGTTTTTCAGTTCATCACTGCAGACAGCTTGGCACTGATCAATCAGTTTCTTATGCAATAGGGGGTGGGGGGAGTGGGCTTTCTGCAGACTTTCTGCTGCCGCAGAAGTGACGTATTCATGAATCAAATGAACCAGTTCATGAATCGGGCAATGTCATGCCAGTTTGTGGTTCGTGAAACATTATGAACCACAAACTGCAATGATCCACCATTTTCCTAGTTCATGCCCATCTCAAGACCACACTCATCAAATGGATATTTTTCCATGAATTTTCCCCTACCTCTCACACTCTTTGACACATTAGAATCTGAAGGGTTTTCTCTTTGAGAGTGTTTCTGGCCTTTGTGGTTGTAGAGACAAGTTTCAAAATGTGACCACCTTATAGGCTCAAATATCAGGCCCTGCTTTTCATGTGTTTTAGATCAGAAGGGGTGCAATTGCCTGAATTGTCTTAGATCAGAAGGGGTGCAACTCTGAAATATGACCTTTCATCTATTTGGTTAGGGCACATGTGTATCATTCCATACTTTCTAACAGGTTCTAATAGAGGGAGCAGCTTTGAGGTTCAGGGCAGGGTTTAGATGTCGACTATGCAGGTAAGCATGGAGATAGAAATATTAAGCATAATACATTCCTTGGGTTCCAGTTTGATTTTAGAAATCCAGCCATCTCTGACTGATGTGTCTGTGAGATGTGGCCAGACTTGGCCCCTGAAACGAAAAGAAAAGTGGCATAAAATGGTTGGCGGCACACACTGTAAACTTGGCAGTGCTAGGACATTGCTATTATTGCACAATCTACTTTAAGAAACATGATTGACGATGTGAGCATTACCCAGTGCGCTAAAGCGGTAACCACACCAGCTTCAAGAACTTGTCAATAGTGCCTCAGTTGTAGCTTCCTAAGACCAGGATAAGTTCCCATTAAAGAAAATATTTGTGCTCTGGACTGAAGAAAGTGCAGTGAATTAAAGACTGGCTGTAGGGGAAAAAAACCTCTGAAAACAGCTGAGATGATGGATGCTGGTAACAAATTAGCTGAATTCTGTAATTTGGCTGGTTCAGCATTGGTAGCAGGCCATTCTTGTAGAATGCCTTCTACATACCTATCAAGGCTCCCTCAACGATGGCATTCAAAAATTTGCAGCACTTAGGGTTAGGAAGAGGTCCCTATATTGCTCAGAAAAAGTAAAGTAACTTTGGGTTAGACCAATACATACCTATGCTTTCTGTAGCTCTTGACCTTGCTAATGAATGGTCACTAGAGCTGGGCACAAACCAGAAACATACCAAACCATGCAGTTCATGGTTTGTCGCATTTCAAGAGCCACGAACGTTCATGAATTTGCCCCGATTTGCGAACTGTTTCATTTGTTTTGTGAAAACGTCACTTCTGGGGCAGCAGAAGGTCTACAGAGAAAGCCCATCCCCCCTGTTGCCTAGGAAACTGATTGATTGGCGCCAGGCTTTCTGCAGAAATGAACTGAAAAACAAACCAAAAAACTGGGCGGTTCGTTCATTGTGGTTTGTCAGAAATGGGCTCTGACGAACCACTCATTCATGAACTATGAACCAGCCCAGTTCGTGATGAACTTTGGTTTGTATTTCAGTTCGTGCCCATCTCTAATGGTCACTATTAGATTCATGTAACTTCTAATTTAAGGGTTGCAATACAGGATACAGCTTTCTGAATGCCACACACTTTCTTCCTGCAGTCCCGAAAGGGTCCAGTCCTGTTCTGTTCTCCACCCAGTGAGCCTGACTTAGTGGAGCAGTCAGCCTGTCCAAAACCTTAATGCAAGTTCACATCACCTGACTGAGACAGCAACTCTATCCAGAGAAGTTCATTTGGGAGGAAGCCGTACCTCTGCACCTGAATCCCAGAGCCAGTCTTCCATACTTTCTCCCCTACCTTTGGCAACCAAAGACTGCAAAAGACCTGTTTTCCTAGGTCAGACACTGAGCTCCACTCACTGGAGGTTAGGCTTGCCAACTCCAGGTTGGGGAAATCCTGGAGACTTGGGGGTAGAAGATGGGAAAGGCCAGGTTTGGAGAGGGGAGGGATCTTAGTGGGGTATAATACCATATAGTCATTGCTCCAAAGCAGCCATTTGCTCAAGGGAAACTGAAGTATGTTGTCCAGAGATCAGTTGTAATTCCAGGGGATGTCCAGGCAGTGGCTGGCAACCCTAGGATCTAGCGGGGGGGGGGGGTCACAGAGTAGAGCAGGAGTACAAAACTCCAAATGCCATCATGGTCCCTCATCTTATAATAATAATAATAACATTTGATTTATGTACCACCCTTCAGGACAACTTAATGCCCACTCAGAGTTGTTTTCAAAGTATATTACTATTATCCCCACAACAAAACACCCTGTGAGGTGGGTTGTGCTGAGAGAGCTCCAGAGAACTGTGACTAGCCCAAGGTCACCCAGCTGGCTTCAAGTGGAGGAGTGGAGAATCAAACCTGGCTCTTCCGATTAGAGTCCCACGGTCTTAACCAGTACACCAAACTGGCTTAGGAGTGTGGAGTAAGGTTGGTGCTACCTGAGCATTCCTCCACTATTTAAGAACAGCCCCAGCAGCTGTTGGAACAACAAGGGGTCCATTTTGGAGCTCTCTGAAGTTGCCTCCAGCTAAGCTTGATTCCACACACAGATGAGCCTTGATAGTGGTTTCGCTGCTTTTTACAGTCTTGTTTCTGAGCTGTGGGCACTCAGATAAGGCAGGAGAGGCCCATAGGATGGGGTTAGGTTCAGAAATGGCTTTCTACTCACTGAAGTAGCCTTTCTGCTCACCAGGCTCCTTCAGTAAGTGAAAGGACATGCCACATGAATGAAAAGAATCCTTCACAGCCAGAGGATGTAGTGATGACATGTGCATAGATGGGTTTAGATGGATTCATGGAAGATAGGCCCATCAATGGCTATTTATCATAATGCTTAAAGGTAAACTCCATGTTCAGAGGCAATGAATCTATGGATACTAGTGCTAAGAGGCAACATCTGGAGAAGGTGTTGGCCTCTATGCTTGTTTGTTGATCCTTCAGGGCTACTGGTTGGCCACTGTGAGACAGGATGCTGGACTGTACGGACTACTGATCTGATCTATCAGGGTGGTTCTTTTGTTCTTCCATGGGAGAACATTTGGATCCGACCCTTCGTCTCTGAATCAGAGACAGAACTTGTCTAGTGGAAGAACCAAACCAGAAAATATTCACAGACTAGACATGAAGTGTCCCTGAGTCTACCATGAGGACACCTCCACCATTTTATGGATGAAATTCCTTTTCTTTGCAAAAGCCATGAAGGCCCAATCCTGATTAGAAATTAGCACAAACTGAAATACAAACCAAAATTAAGCACGAACCAGGCCAGTTTGTGGTTCGTGAACCAGCGGTTCGTCAGATCCTATTTCTAATGAACCGACACGAACTTTAGGCTGGTTCATTTGGTTCATTTTTTGGTTAATCACTGCAGACAGCCTGGTGCCAATCAATCCGTTTCCTAGGCAACAGGGGATGGACTTCCTGCAGACCTTCTGCTGACTCAGAAGTGAACTTCTGCTGACTCGGAAGTGATGGTTTGGATGTGACGTTTTCATGACCCAATTGAACCAGTTTGCAAACCAGGGATAAATTCATGAAATTTCGCAGTTCATGGTTCGTGAAATTTGACGAACCACGAACCACATGGTTCGGGTTTTTTCTGGTTTGTGCCCATCTCTAATCCTGATTGAGATTGAGGCATGAGGGAAGGGCTCCCTTTCTAAGTCACATTCTATTCAATGCAGCTTACTCCCAGGAAAGTATTGTTATGATTGCAACCATAATATCCCTTACCATGCCTGAACGCCAGGGCTTCAATAGGTAATTCTGAGATGTAAACAAGAAATCACATGGTAAAACATTTTAAAATGGTGGCAAAAATCAAGAAATATTTTTCTCTACGCGAGTAAATTGGATGGTCATTTAATACCCTCAGAATTTTACAGAAAGACCATCAAAATACCTTTTGGGTGCTCCTTTCTAAAAGTGAACGCCTCCCTATTTCTTTTCATGTTTAATTTTTGTAGTAACAGTGAATACAGGTAGTGATTTAGAATCACAGAGGATCTTCATAAATACATTTGATGCCGAACGTTTTGTATGAAAGCGTTCCAATGGAATGAATTCTCTTGATCAAAAGACCCATATTTGTAAATGAGATCACTGAGCAAAATTTATCACTTGTTTGTTACAAAATGCCTTATCACCGCTGGACCATTAACATCTGGTTGTAGGGGTACATCCGTGTTGTTTTCAGTGGGGCTGCACAAGTGTTAGAACTAGGGTTACTGACCTCCAGGTAGGGCCTGGAGATCCCCCAGAATTACAACTGATCTCCAGACAACAGAGATCAGTTCCCCTGGAGGAAATGGAGACATTGGAGGGTGGACTCTCTCCCCATCTCCAAACTCCATTTTTCTCTAAGCTCCATCTCCAGGAATTTTCCAAGCTGGAGTTGGAAATCCTAGTTAGGATTATTTGCAACCTTCCTCTTGGCACAATTTATTAGTTCAGCGTTACGTGATATCACTTTAAAAGTGATTTTTCAGCTTTTATTTGGCAAGAGTACTCTTTTCAGGACATCAGAATCTTCTTTTAACTATGGGATTCCAAGTTAACGTTTTGTTTAAAATGCTGGTATAGGAAGTGCAGAGTTTATGTTGAGACATTCCAAAAGTATCTACGTGATTAGGTTATATCGGGATTCTGTAAATTGCTCTGTCATATAGCTGAGTACAATAACCTATGAAGTATCTCAGTAATCAGCTGCCAGCCATATCATGCAACGGTACACGTAATAAAATTTTATAGTGATTCTGTAGTCAGTAGGCCCATATCACACCTTATCATTCTATGCTGGAAGTGCCACTCTGTCCACTGGTGTTTAGACTATAGGATTAGAAAGCTGCAGATATTCTTATCGTAAGGAGATTCTTTTCAACAGAATTATTGGGTTTATACATTCCTGCCTAGGAACATGTTCTCGCTGGTTTCCTAGGGACTCCAAAGAAAACAGAAGGAAATATAAAACATGATCCAATGAAAGTTAAGCACTTTTAATTCCCACTCCTGTCAAAAGAAGAAAAGAACATCTTAATGCTTCAGTATAGAATCAATGGAAGTGCGTAAATTTGGCTGAAGCATGCCTAAATTTTACATTGTTGTTTAAGGTACTTTAAAAAGCTGCTTTCCTTGAAAAAATGCTGGAGATGACTCACTATTAGGGCTACCAAGCCCCAGCTGGGTGCAGGAGATCCTCCGCCCCCAGTTCCCACTTCCCACCACCATTCAGAATGGTAGTGGGAGAAAGTAATACAAAAAAGGCAATTAGACTGACAGCATGAGGTCACTTCCAGGAAAATCTGGAAGCGACTTCAGTCCTCTCTAGGGATTATCAGAAAATTTATGGTAAATCCATAGAGTTTCTAGAGATTCCTAGAGAGGATTTACATCTCTTCTGGGGGAAACCTGAATGTGACATCACGCGATCACCAACAGCATGCTTCCACGTCCCTCCTACCCCCCTGGTCTCCCACTGGTTGCCGCGCCATGTGTATTCACCACACTAAAATATCAGGACTGAAAACACTCTGAAAAACAGCAGAATAACAACAACATTTAAAACAATTAAAAGCAACAGTTGAACAAGAAGTGTGGCCAGTGTAAACTATCCCATGCACCAATTGAGGTCATCAGGAGCCTTATTTTTGCTGATGCCCTCTATTCAGGAAGTCTGCTCAACCATAGCCTATGTGCAGTTGTTTTCGATGGCCACTAGAATAGCTGGCAGATATGGTACAGAAAGCTTCTACTCTCACTTTTTCTCCTCCAAAAAAGGTGCAATGCAGAATAACTATTGAATGTCTCTGATTGGCAGTTGCTGGTGCAATTTCTTTCAGGAATTACAGTTTTGATTTATGTGTTTCACGTTTTTAGCTTTATATGTCTACATCTTGTATAAATATAATGCTTTGGGCATTGTGGGGAGGTAAGATATAAATACTTCAAATAAATAAACTTTACTCTCAGTTTATGAAACATCAGGGCAAATTAAAAAAGAATCATCTCACATCTAACACACGATAAGCTAGCTACCAGGTGAACCATTTTATAAAAGGCATTCCACAGTCAAGATGCCATCACCCAAAAGGCCTTTTCTCTGATTACTACCCATTCTTTAGAAGATGGGGCACATAGAACAGCATCTTGTGCAGGTAGGCTTGCCATTCCCCCATTGGGGGTTGGGGATCCCCTCACTTACTGGGCCAGTGGGGGCACACCGGGATGCCACCCAGCAGCCCAGCGCACCCTTGGGTGGCTCAGAGTGCTCCCGTGCTCCGCAGTGGGCCCATTTTGTGCCAAATTGGGCCCCACTGGAAGGCAATTCAGCTCTTTGCAAGTGCAGTAGCGCTCCTGGGCCACCCTTTGACTCACGTGATGATGTCACTTCTTGGAAGTGATGTCATCACGCCAGCCAGGAGCACGTGCACAAGATACTCACAAAGAGAAGGAGGGGAGGTAAGAGCCAGTGTCCCGGTCTCCTGCCGGGGGAGTGAAGGGATCTGACAACCCTATGTGCAGGAGTAGTTGGTCTTTTAAGTATCTTGGTCCCAACTCTAGTTTATGTTTTCTGTGGCCCTTATAAGTTGTGATTTTTGCCAATGAGTTGAAGGAGACGGTTTTAAAATTAGCATATTATGTACTGACTCTTGCTAGGTATGTTTTGGAGTGAATATTTGCATTTTGCTTGTTAGTACTGTAGAAGATAAGGCAGAAGTAGCATTAAGGTCTCTTGAAATAGTTCTACTTTTAAATCTCTATAAATGTTATTTTTAGGAAAAAGTTTTTTAAAACTAGAGTGATTTGTAAAGATTTTTTAAAATATGGGGTTAGAAATGAAAGCAAGCTCTCAATTCCAATGTGAGCTTGTCATACTAAGAGTTGCAGACCCATGCCAACTTACTCTAGTCTAAACCAATCAAAATCATCAGTTTGAGAATGGCATAACTCCACATAGGATTGCACAGTGTCACATTTTCAGCTATGCGGTGTTGTGTATTATTGTTATCACGGCTGTCTTTGCTGCTTGTAGGTGTGTAAATGAGATTAAAAAGTAAGATCAAACAGACATGGAAATATCAGTGACAAAAAAACCAGGAAAAGATAAATAAGCTACTGCTAGTGGGGAAAAATAAAATAGAAGTTCTTTTTGATATGGCATTGAACCAAACTCTTAAATTGTATAATAGAAAAATATTCTTACCTTTTTTGCGGTTTGCTTTATCCAACAGCATCTAAGACTTGTCAGTAATTCCATTATGAAACTCTTTTAGGAGATACCTGCTTGCTTTGCTGTGTCATCCTAAACAGAATTATATCCTTCTAAGCTGATTGTAGTCCATGGCTGTAACTGCTTAGGATCATGTAATTACTAGCATAGTTCTCTAGTATTTTAATTTACAAAATGGACTTTGTTTAGCCCTGGAGTACAGATGATAAGGGTACCATTAAAACTTACAACTCTGTGGACTTTACAATGAGTTGAACACATGGGTACCTTTTGTACCACTTGCTTGCTTGTTCATTTGTATAGTAATTGTTTTTCTGCCACACATTATATTGGAGGTGGGAAGACCACTTCACATTTCTCATGCGGTTGGATGACTGTATCAGTGATCCACGTCTGGTGATGCTGTGTTGGGAAGGTATTTTCCTCATGCTGTAGATTTTCATGTCTAGGGTCTTGGAAAAGAGAAATAACGATGACAATGACAACAGCAACAAATTTATATACCTCCCTCAGGACAACTTAATGCCCACTCAGAGCGGTTTACAAAGTATGTTATAATTATCCCCCCAACAATCACCCTGTGAGGTGGTGGGGCTAAGAGAGCTCTGAGAGAGCTGTGACTGACTCAAGGTCACCCTGTCACCCAGCTTGCTTCAAATAGTGGAGTGGGGAATCAAACCTGGCTCTCCAGATTAGAAGTCCTGCTGTTCTTAACCACCAAACTGGTGGTCCTACTCTTCTAGAGGGCCCATGGCTCAATATTAGAAAATGCCGGCATGCCAAAGGTCCAGGTTCAATCAATCTCCATTTAAAGGGAGTGGTAGTAGGCAATGTGAAAATCATTGGCGTGTTCCCTTGGAGAGCTGCCACCATTCTGAGTAGAGAATGGAGACCATGGTGGACCAATGATGTAACTTGGTAGAAGGTAGCTAGCTTCATCTTGGCCCCCTTCTCTGTGCCACACAAACGTATGGCTACAGCCAAGGAGCTCTACTTCTTTTATAAAAATGGTTTGTTGTTCCTGATTTTTTCTTCTTCTTGGCTTCCAGATTTCAAAATGCCAAGTAAAATTAGTACTTTGAAAGATGTATACTTGCATTTTTTCATCAGGCGTTTTTAAAAAAAAACATGGATGCGTTACTGTGCTTGAGGGTTTTGTTTTCCTTTAACTGGAAATGGTACGCAAAAGCACAGAAGTATCTCTGAACAATGATCTGGCAGTTGAGTCTATACCCTTAATGTTGATTTTAATGTGCAATGTGAATCTCTCGGAGGACTTTCCCCCTTAAACTTTATTTTCCAGAGGTGGTACACACCATGCATGATCACATAACAGAGGAGGCTGTAAAGAGAGAAAAAAAGCAAAATCCACTTCAGTAAACAGTACATGAAGAGAATACATGTGGATAATTTTAAATCTGACCCAATAGGGGCTTGTTTTAACCTTCCATCTTCCCATCTGTTGCTTAAAATGAGGAACCAGGAAGTAGTCATGAAATCAATGCATGGAGGAATAGATTAGAATGAGAGGTGGTCATGAACTAGGAAAATATTGAACTGTGTGGTTTGCAGTTCATTGAATTTCACGAACTATGAACTTTCACAAACTTGCCCCAGTTTACAAATCGGTTCATTTGGTTCGTGAAAATGTCACTTGTGGGGGAGCAGAAGCTAACTTCTGGGGCTCAAGAAAGCCCATTCCCCCTGTTGCCTAGGAAACTGATTGATCTGTTCATGAAAACGTCACTTCTGGGGCAGCAGAAGGTTACTTCTGGTGCTGCAGAATGCCCATCTCCCTGTTTCCTTGGAAACTGATTGATCAGCACCAGGCTGTCTGCAGTGACGAACCGAAAAATGAACCAGCCTAAAGTTCGTGGCGGTTCATCAGAAATGGGCTCTGATATATCTGTGTTCGTGAACCACGAACCGGCCCCGTTAGTGATGAATTTTGGTTCATATTTCGGTTCACGACTGCTTCTAATTAGAACTATTAGACTCCGTAGCAACCAAGACTAGATAATTACGGTGGAAGAAGAGCAACCATATATGGTGGCAAAACCAAATATGCTCCACCATATTTCATTGCATTAGTTCGCCTTTGAGAAGCAAGTAAACTTCATGTTTCTCATATGGGAAAGCTTATTTGTATTCACCTGGCACTTTATTTATTACTACATAATGGTTTATACCCAATGAACTGTGAATGGCATGAAGAACTCACTTCTCTATTTTGCTGCAGCCATTGTTCATGGTGAACATGGGACCCTCATGAGCAGGATAAGAGGCAAAGTAAGAGGGAGAATTGGCAGAAGTTGTCTCTCTTCTACTAATATAAGAGTACTTCCAGGGAGAGAAACCATCGGTGGAATACCTGCCATTCTTATTTGTTATCCTCTTGTATGTCTATGAAGGGAGAGATTTTTCCTCAATCCCTCCTTGTTGGTGTTTGATCGCTTGCTCATAATTGGTGGGAAAGACAGCAGAGATTTCAATTACCTTATGGCTTGACTGGCTACCGAAGGCAGCAAAAAATGGTAGAGGTTGAAGCTCCCAGTGGTCCTCCTGGAAAACTGGGAATAGCGCCCTGGACAAAAGAAAAATCTAGAAGTGTTGAACACATTACAACCGCCAAGGCTGAACGTACATAAAGGTGTAGCACCTGCTGACTCTTTTCACATCTGTATTTGGCATCATTTCAGGGAGTGTCTATGAATTATGTGTAGTCAGGGCCGATGCCAGAGTTTCTGGCACCTGCGGCCACTCGTGCCACAGACTGCGTGATGACGTCAATGTGCGATGACATCATCACGCAGCGCAGGATAGCTGGGGCGGAACACGGAAGCTGCTCCATGCTCCGCATGCCACCCTAGCAGCAGCCTGATGGCTTCTGCGCCCGGCTGCGGTGTGTGGGGGCAGAGGAGCGTGCAGCGGAGTTGGTGTGGCTGGCTGCAGCTGCTGCTGCAGCCAGCCAGCCCCGTGCTGCCACTGCCACCGCCGCCACATGCCCCAGCTGGGCACAGAAGCCGCGAGCCGCTGCTGGGGTGGCGCGCGGAGGCTGCTCCGCCGCCACATGCCCCAGCCGGGTGCAAGAGCCATCAGGCTGCTGCTGGGGTGGCCTGCGGAGCACGGAGCAGCCTCCGTGCACCATCCCAGCAGCGGCTCGCGGCTTCTGCGCCCGGCTGGGGCGTGTGGCGGCAGCGGCAGCATGGGGCTGGCTGGCTGCAGCAGCAGCTGCAGCCCAGTCATACCAGCTCCGCTGTGCACGCCTCCGCTCCCCGACACCCCCTCCGGCGCCTCTCCAGTGCCCTCGCGCCTGAGGCCACCGCCTACCTGGCCTCAATGGGCGCGCCAGCCCTGTGTGTAGTGTTGGAGACGCTGTTTTTATTCCTTCCAAATTATCAAGGGCCAGAGCAGGCCATTGTCCCCATCCCCTCTGTTTTCCTTTTTTTTACTTTGACTGTTATTCACCCCAGGGTTACCAGTGGTGGAAACTTTAGGTGGCCAAACTAGGCACCTAGTCGTGACATTACTTCTGGTTGGGCATTCTTGTTTGCATTCACCAGGCACCACCTTTATTACTTCATAATCACTTATATCCAATGAACAATGAATAGCACATCAGTTTGACACTCTAGCAATCTCCCAGATCTCTATGGTTTCACCATAGAGAGTTTTGGGATTGTCAGAGCATCATGGCAGTGTGTGACATCATCTCTGGTAATACAACTGGAAGTGATATCGCCATGATGGCCCTTTCCTTCCCCATTTTTCTCTCATAGCTACATTCTGTGGCTTCTAGAGCATGCTTAGCCCTCATCAGGATTTGGGGGGAGTATCACATCAGAATATGTAGAAATCATTACCTTGATTGTGGGTGGTCTGATTTTGGCTGCTTTCATCATTCGAACAGGCCACTCCCTTTATTTTTGGATTGAGTAACAAATTGCTTTTATCTAAGGAGGTTATATATATATTTGGCAGTACCGTAGCTGTATTTTGTAGTATTTGATTTTCATATTCCTTTTTGGGATGCCTTTATTTGTGCATCTTGTAAGTAGGGGCCAGTTTTTCCATTAAGCAGCACTGCGTCATAAAGCTTTGCTTGGATTTCTTGCTGAAAGTGGTGGCAATGAAAATAAATATTTGAGTGCTCTCACAGGCAGAAGGAGTTTGGCTTGAAGCTTCAGTTGAACTCTTCAGTGAAATTTCTGTTAGGAATTCTAACAGAATATCACTGTTTCAACTTTTTAAAATCCTCATTTCATTTTCACTTTCCCCTTGTGCAAATAGATCATGCAAGTCTCTATTTTCATGCAGCTGTTTCTTTTCACCATTTCATTCCTATTGGTGGTGGAGAGTGCCCTCAAGTCATAGCTGACTTATGGCAACCCCTTATGGGGATTTTATGGCAAAAGACTAATAGAGGTGGTTTGCCATTGCCTGCCTCTGCAACTCTGGTCTTTGTTGGAGGTCCCCCATCCAATTACTAACCAAGGCCAACCCTGCTTAGTGTCTGAAATCTGACAAGATCAGGCTCACCTGGGCTATCTAGGTCAGGGCTTCTTTCATATTACATATATGCAATTTTAATATTAACCTTTTGTCTATTAACATATAAATACCATAGGAGAAACAAACAAATTGGGAAATCTAATGATGAAAACAGGCAAAATGAAAAGGTCTGGAGTGACAACATGTTTTTAAAAAACAGAAAGGGTTGCTAGCTCTGGGCTGGGAAATTCCTGTAGATTTGGGAGTGATGGCTCAGTACTGATGGCTCAGTACTCATATGTACCCCGAAGAGCATTACAATTGGCAAATAAGAACTTGCTGGTGGTCCCCGGCCCTAGGAAGGTCTGGCTGGCCTCAACCAGAGCCAGGGCTTTGTCAGTCCTGGCCCCAACCTGGTGGAACTCTCTGTCGGAGGACACCCGGGCCCATCAAGACCTTATGTCTTTTCGGTGGGCCTGTAAGATGGAGTTGTCCCACCAGGCAAATGGTTGAGGCCAGTCTTTGACTTTCTGATTGCTTTGGAGACTCCCTACTGGTCTCCTACCAGGGGGGTGACAAAGTCATCTGCCCCCTATAAGAGCTGTCACCAGAATATCATCAAACTATGGCCCCAACCCACTCCTCTTGGTCTATGTTCGGATTGGGGAGATTGGAGGGGGCCGCCATCTGATATGCTGTTTTAGGTATTTACGTATTTATGTTTTCTGCATTTTAAAATCTATTTATATATGTATATATATTTTAAATGCTCATTGAGCATTTTATTGTACGCCACCCTGAGCCCATTCGCAGGGGGGGCGGGTTAAAAATTGAATAAATAAATAATAAAAATAAATAGAGCATCTGTTTGGCATGCAGGAAGTGCCAGGTTCAATCCCTGTCATCTCCAAGTAAAAGAATCGGGTAGTAGATGTTGGGAATTACTCCAGTCTGAGACCCTGGAGAGCTGCTGCCAGTCGGAGTAGACAATACTGATATTGGTGGACTAATAATAATAATAATAACAACAACATTTGATTTAGGTCATTTCTGCACATCTTTCCCTATCGTGCAAAATTGCTTAAAACTCACGGAACAATGGTGTCTTCATGGTGTGATTTCCCATCATGACTCTGTTTTGTGGTGCGGTGATGTCAGAAATCGTGCCATGAAATGGAATCATGATGGGAAATCGCGCCATGAAGATGCTGTCATTCCGTGAGTTTTGCACGAGGAAAAGATATGTGGAAACGGCTTTATATATCTCCCTTCAGGACAACTTAATGCCACACTCAGAGCAGTTCACAAAGTGTGTTATTATTATCCCCACAACAATCACCCTGTGAGGTGGGTGGGGCTGAGAGAGCTGTGATTGACTCAAGGTCAACCAGCTGGCTTCAAGCGGAAGAGTAGGGAATCAAACCCGGTTCTTCGAATTAGAGTCCTGCCGTTCTTAACACCTACACCAAACTGGATCAGAATCTGACTCGATATAAGACAGCTTTATGGGTTCATTAAGCTAGTTCCATTAATAGATCTTTCATCTCTTCCTCATGTCCTATTCTCCACCTCCAGAGCGCATCAAAATCGTGAGTAGCTGTAGACTACATCCTCCGAGTATCATCTCCTGCAAGAAAAGTGTCTAAACTCCCAGAATGCCTTTCTCAGAGTGCTCCCTTCCCCTCCTCCCCATTGCATCGCAAAGCCGCTCTAAGTGAAAACTCTAACACAAGGCTATTTTATATCAACAGCCTGGCTATCAGCTTGCTCCCCTCTCTCTTTCTCTCTCTGTCAGTGCCTCAGTTTCTCATCCAGCTGATGGTGTTAATTAGCTCATTTCACAGGGTTACTTTGAGCTGTGCTGTTTTAAATGTAAAAGCTTTAAAGTTGAAAACTGACATGAAGGTGGTAATTATGAAGGGCAGGATTTATGTGTTGTGTTTTAAGTGTTGCTGGCTCTCCTATATTTATATCTACCCTTTAATATCATGTGAAAGGATCTCTCTCACCTGCTGTCATTTAGCATTAATCAGAGACTACTTAGGGGGTGAGAGACCTTCCGTTCAATCTGGATGCTGCCTGTTGTCTTAAAAGTATTTAAAAGCAAGAACATTATCATTGAAAAAGGAGGGGAATCCTTTTGATAGAAGTATAAAATGAATATTAAAAGAAAGGTCTTTTATCTCAGAGACAGGGGGAAAGTCTGGCAGTCTGGTTGGTTGCCCTAAACATCATAGCTGTGGTCAACCTGTGCAGAAATATATGTGAGGGGGAGGGTCAGGGAATATAGAATCAATTGAACATATATTACTACATTGTAGGTTCTATGAAGACAGTAGGGTAAAGATTATTCATCCTTTATTAAAGAGGCTTCACAGGTTTTCAGATGAGGAAATAAGCCAAAAGTTACTTTTTGACCCTAATCTGCAGTTTATTTTGAATTCTGCCAGTTTTTTAGCTGTAGTCCACAAAATTCGTAAAGTTAAAGCCCACTGCGTCTGAGAGGTTGTGGACTCAAGAGAATGAACGGTTCCTTTACTTTGTCTGTAATTGTTCCAAGTCTTATAGAGGGTGGGTAATTTCAATGTAAATACTGTACATAAGATTTACTGTATTTTTAATAGCCTGGACTTTTGTGTATTTATACTGCTACACTGGTTTTAATATAGAGATTTGTGCTGGTTGTATATACTGAATAATCTATCTGTCTATCTGTCTGTCCGTCTGTCTGTCTGTCAAGTGAGACGGTATTGCCTACTCTTCCGAATCCTTCCTGAACTCTATGTTCATTACATGTACAGAGCCTATATGTACATTCCATTTGGTATCCACTCCCCTTTATGTTTCCATTGTGCATTGATAACACACTACAAAAAAGCAATCTTGCTTATTATTATGTCAAGATTCTGACCATTTCCACACGTCTTTAAAATAACACAACACTCACCGAATGCTGCTGGCTTTGTCGCGCAACTTCTGATGTCACTCAGATGCAGGCAGTTGTGATGGTGCCATGACAACAGAATCATGATGGGGTGACGTCAGAAATCACGCGAGGAAATTGCCAGCGTTTGGTGAGTGTTGTGCTATTTTAAAGACGTGTGGAAACAGCCTCTTTCTATGCAGCATGTTACTGATGTGCAAGTGTGCTCCTGCATATTGATACAAACACCTCATGAAAAGTAAGGTGCAGATAGTGCTTTCTGTACATGTTGGGGTGTACATGTTCAGTGCTATATAGGGCTGCCATTCCCTGCCCGGGGTGGGGGATCCCTGGCTCCCACCTCCTCCCCCCAACTCCACTTACCTGGCCAGTGGGGGGGACCGTGTCCCTGGGGCACCCCCCAATGGTGCGGCATGCCCCTTGGTGGTGCGGTGCACCCCCATGCCCTGCCACAGGGCACTCCTGTGCCCTGCAATGGGCCCATTTCGGGCCTGCGGAGGGGCGATTCAGCCCTGTGACCTGTGTGATGATGTCACTTCCTAGAAGGGTGAGTGCCAGGTTCCCAGTCCCCCACTGGGAGACTCAAGGGACCTGATAACCCTAGTGCTATATGAAAGTCCCATGCAATGTACAGTAGACAGAGGTGGGCCCAGCGACATGAGCCAGCTGTCATTCCAATGCATTCATTTTGATTCTGTTTGACTATGAGCTTTGGGCTTGGTTGAATTTTTCATCGCTTGTGGTAGAGTCGATAGGTGTCACACTTGGAACCAGGAGAACTGGGTTGAGATTTCTATTGATTCATGAAGCTTACATGGTAACTTTGGGCCAATCACTCCCATCATTCTTCATGCAGAGAAAAAAAACCCCTTTGTGTAATTATACATGATTTAAGATTGCCTCTTTGAGTTTTTTTTTTCAATATACAAGTGCACATTAGTAATATAGAGGCCGTGGGGAAAGTTGCATATGATTGGAAACAATCTGGCCATGGCAAACTGTCCAAAATACAAGTCCAGCGACCGACAAGATTTTCAGAGTACGAGCTTTCAAGATTTGAAGCTAATTTGGAATCTAAAAAAATGGAACAGTGTTGGATACTTAATATGTAGGCTCTGGTTTGAAAACAAGAGTAGGTAATTCAGAACTCCATAATCCAGGGAGAAATTCAGATGCAGAGAATTTTGGAAACCTCTCTAAATTGGAACAATGTCCCTGAAGCGCTGGCAACCCATCATGGTTTGTAATACCACACTGGCGCAACAGATTTCTTATTTATTTTTAAATATGTATATTCCGTGTTTCCGTCCAAACAGGAAACTTAAGGTGACGAATACAGCAATAAACAAGTACTACAAAAATGATAAACATCTTGTAAAACCACAATAAAACATATATCACAGAAATAATATCAGCAACATTCCAGGGGGGCGGAAATGTAATTTGTGGAATTCCTGTCTAAGCAATCGGTGCTGCTTGCCTTACGTTTTCACAAAGCAATGCAGCCAGTTCATATCGTCAGGCAGAAGAACTGGGTCTTGTCATAATTATTCCGAAGGCAGCAATTTGGAAATCTTTAGGCCAAAACCTACTTACACCTCATGCATTTGAAGATCTCATTTATTCCAGTTGTCATTTTCTTTGCATTTAAGATGATATTATCTGGTTTCTTTTTCTCTCCCTCTTCCCCCCCCCCCCACCTTTTAAGGAACAACTACCTTGTCTGCCTATTTTTTCCAAATGAAAATATTTATGAGGTCAGATCAGACTCCCTCTATGCATAAGGACAAAAATGCAAATATATATTGACAGGATGCGGGGAAAATATGATTATTTAGAACAACCTATTTCAAGAGTTATTTATTCTTTGACAAATTGTCAAACATCTTGCTATGTAATCAGAGAGTGCACGTGCTTCACAGAATGATGCCGAACAATGACAGCTGAGCAGAGACAGCAGCGGAGTTCAGTTCTGTTTTAAATATTTGTGGTGGAAAGTTACTATGCAAGATTACAGGACCTTT
This sequence comes from Eublepharis macularius, assembly GCF_028583425.1. Taxonomy (NCBI): domain Eukaryota; kingdom Metazoa; phylum Chordata; class Lepidosauria; order Squamata; family Eublepharidae; genus Eublepharis; species Eublepharis macularius. The sequence continues at coordinate 33,582,897 of NC_072805.1, forward strand.
AGAAATGAGAGGGCCTGGACTTCCTTTATTGTTTTTATCTGCAGCTTCCCCCCGCATTTTTTTCCCCCTTGGAAAAATTAGAAAATCTGGGGGAAACGCTGAAAAAATTGCTATGGTTTTTTTTTCTTTTGGAATGAGTGAAATACCTTTTAAGACAAGGTTCTACTAACTCAAAAAATGAACAGCCTTAAAAATGTATGTAAGGTATCTACAGCATTAGGTACTAACAATGGCCATTTTCACATTGCTTACCGGCCCCGGAACATTGCACCAAGCTTCCGGAATGACAGTGTCTTCCTGGCGTGATTTCGCACGAGAAAAATGAACAGCCTTAAAAATGTATGTAAGGAATCTACGGCACTAGGTACTAACAATGGCTATTTTCACACTGTTTACTGGCCCTGGAACATCACACCAAGCTCCCGGAATGACAGTGTCTTCCCGGTGTGATTTTGCGCGAGAACTGCAGTTTGTTCCGGGAGCTTGGCGTGATGTTCCAGGGCCGGTAAACAGCGTGAAAACGGCCAATACCTGCCTATAGCGTAGTCACTCATTATATTTAAAGATATGTTTACTGTTAAAATGTGAATGATTCTGGTAACAATTTCAGTGCAATCCTAAGAACCATTTCTTTGGTATATACCCCAATGAATAGACATGAGCAGGATTTTGAGTGGACCTGTTTAGGATTATTCTGAATATGATACAATATGTTTGATGCCAATACAGTATTAAGAAGTTCAGAATTTTTGACGTTATAAAAGTTTTGATATCCAGAAATGCTGTTATTTTTACTAGGAATGCGTGAAACTATTTCCATTGAAATAAGTTCTTTTTTCTTATGGCGTTTTTCTCTAATTTCAGCTTTTATTTTTTTCCTACCTCTCAGAGGCAAACATTAACACAACATATTCTCAAGTAGCAAAGGATGAAGCTATGCAAAGGGTACAACTCTTTCTCTCAAATATTGGGTATATTTGCATTATTTAGAAAACAAAGGCATTTATTCTTCTAAATTCTATAAATATACCAAATAGCATAAGCAAGCTTTAAATGATGCATTTTATGTTGTTAAAGTCGTAACATAAGTTGGTTTTATATATTTCAAATCCCCTCCAAATATATGTTTTTCCTGGTGGCAAAGTGGGGAAAAACAGTTTTTCCTTCCATGGCTTCAAATTTCTGGAATTCTTACCTCATACCCATGAAAATAATATATTATTATTCCATTGAACAATTGCCTCCCCCTCTTTCCCTAAAATGAAGATTTTAGGTTTCCCAACTCTGAGGGCCAGGCAACAAGTGACAAATGACACAGATTGGACACTTGTCAGCTTCCCTCAAGTTTTGACGGGAAATGTAGGCGTCCTGGTCTTGCAGCTTGGCTCTCCGACTGCTGTCCAATGGACTTTTCAACTGTCACTTGTCCAACATTCCGCCAAGCTGCCTACATTTCCCATCAAAACTTGAGGGAAGCTGACAAGTGTCCAACCTGTGTCAGGCGTCACTTGTAGCCTGGCCGTGAGTTTGGGAAATATTTGGAGATTTCAGGGTAGCCTGGGGAGTGTGGAGCTAGAGGAAGAAACTGAGGTCAGCAGGGATGTAATGCCATGAATGTGACCACAAACACTGCCTTTTCCCCCTAAGGGGAACTGATCTCTGTGGTCTGGAGATCAGTTATAATTCCAGGAGAACTCCAGGCCCCAACTGGAAAGTAGGAGCACTACATCAGATACATAACTTGGGTTAAACAGTTTATTAAATAATAACTAGTCTGTGCCCTAATGATTGATCACTTGAAGCCTTTAGTTAGGGTTGCCCGCCTCCAGGTGGTGGCTGGAGATCTCCCAGAATTACAACTGATCTCCAGGCAACAGAGATCAGTTCACTTGGAGAAAATGGCTGCTTTGGAGGGTTGATTCTATGGCATTATATCCTGCTGAGGCCCCTCCCATCCCCAAACCACACCCTCCCCAAGCTTCACCCCTGAAATCTCCAGGAATTTCCCAATGTGGACCTGGTAACCCTACCTTTAGTGCAGGTAGGGATCCCGTTTACCCGGTGGGGGCGGGGGATTCCCTACTTCCAGCCTCGGCTCCCCTCACTGCTTAACTGCCTGGCGGGGAAGAAACGGTGCAAGGAACAGACCTGGGAGCTCCGGAGTATGCTCCCGAGTGTTATAGAATAATAGAAGAATCCTCATGGTTTTGGATATACTTTGGGAAGAAGGTCAAATAATTTAGACCTCCAAAGATCCACGGAGAAATTGAAATTACAGAGTATTTCAGCAGCATTCCTATTTAAAAATAAAATCTGGGTTTCTAGGAAATGTTCCGCCAATAAAATATTTACATGGATGGGCATATTTTCAAGTATTGTTCTTGAGCTGTTTGGTATTGATGTGATGTCAGCATGCAATCACAATCATGCAACAAAATATTTAGCAGAATATACACAGGTAATACATTATGTGCCTTCATTTAAATGTTTACCTAGGAGCCAATAGCTAAGCCATATGTAATGCTTACTTTTTATGGATTATTTTTTATCTTAATGCTAAGTCTAACATTGAAACACATCGTTTGAAAGCTCTCTTCCAGTATATAATACTAATTGGTCCAATAATGTGTTTCTGGTTTTTGGCAACAAAGCTGGCCGTTAATACTGTGATACACAAATGTAAAGGTTTTTCAAATACCTATTACTTATAAATCAGTCACCTACAGGGAGGCAGTTATGTTTCAAATTTGCTTTGTATACATTTTTTTTTGGCTAATCAGTATGAAAACTATTTCATTTTTTTAAAAAAAACCAATGTTTTTTCTGAAATTAATTTCAGTGGTTTGAGGCTCTGGATAAAGCAAAAACCAGTCTTGATCTCAGAAATAAATATTCTAGTTGTGGCTTTACATTACAGAGGTTTGGTTTATTTAAATTCCTGTAGAATTATGGTTTTTGACATGTGGGGGTGGGCCTTTCTTAGCAGTTATGACAAATTGCTTGGAAAGCCCTAGGGTTGCCAACTCCAATTTGAGAAATTCCTGGAGATATGGGGAGGGAGTCTGGAAAGGCTCAGGTTTGGGGAAGGGTATTAACACCATAAAGTCCATCCATCAAAGCAACCATTTTCCCCAGGAAAATTGGCTCTTGTCTGGAGATCAGTTTATAATTCCATGAGATCTCTGCTTGAATGTTGACAACACAAGAAAGCCTTGAAACCCCCCCCCCCCCACACACACACACTCGACGTCTGATTGAGGGACTATATTGAGCCAACTATCATATATTTACATGGAAAAATCTTGTATCAACCTTTTTCTGCTTTAACAGTCATGGTCTCCCCACAAAGAATCTTGGATTTGGTAGTTGGCCAAAAATGCCTGTAGGAACTTCCATACATCTCTCCAGCAGCACAACTTGTTTGGTAGAAGGAATTATTGTTATCTCAGTTTAAATGTGTGTTGTGGATGTATTCCGAGTGGCTGCATATGATCTGAGTGCCCTGTCTCCATTTACTGGTTGGGAGTGTGGCTGAACTGATAGGAAAATACATGCCAGATTTTGTCCTGAAAGTTCTCTGTTGGCTTGCAGCCTACAGAATATTACAGACTGCTGCTGGTCCATGCGATGGTATGCATTGTTTCTTTAATGGACTTTATCCAGGGCTAAGGTTCTGATCAGCAGTAGTCATGCCTTTTGCTTTAATTATTCTTGTGGAATAACGGTTGGAAGGTTCCGGTGACACAGAATCTCTCTACACGAGACATCTTGACGTGTTCGTCAAAGTAGGGAAATGTTAGTCGGGATGCAATGTTATCCGGGAAGCTTAGTTTAAAAAGACAGAGGCAGTGGAGATCGTTCCTCAGAGGCTTTGTTAATTTCATCTTCGCCTTCCTGCAGGCTCCGTCAATTTCACCTCTCCAGTCTGTGTGGGATCGCAACCAGAGGGCAGTGTGGAATGAAAATGGCCTGGAGCTGCCTTCCAGAGCCAAGTTTAGACATGGAGAGGTTCTAGTGGGCTGAGGTTTCCCTTCTGGCATTTCACAGCCCCTTTACACAGCTCCAGTGTACAGCAAAGCCTTTGCCCTGCCACTGGCTCTGTCTTTTTACACTATTCTTCTCAGCGAACATTGCATCTCCCGACACGTGTTCTTCACATGTCAGATGTCTTGTGTAGAAAGACTCACGGTGACAGCTCTATCATTAGGAAGAGATTGCTTCCGATGTTTGACGGATCACAGATGTGAGGTTTAGAATGCCTGGATGGTCTTTAAGCATGGGGCATTACGTTATAATGTGCTTTGGAACTTGACTTCTGCGGAATTAACATTCTGGCACAGTGGATAAGTGGTTTGGCTGGTTCGAATCCCACAACTGCCATGAGCTCAGTAGGAGGCCTTGGGTCAGCCACTCCTCTTAGCCCCAGCTCCCCTGCTGTATTGAGGAGATAATAATAACACTAACTTGTTCACCGCTCTGGGTGGGGCACTAATCTGTCTAGAAAAGCAGTATATAAACACGATGATGATGATGATGATGATGATGATGATGATGATGATGATGATGATGATGTCGTCGTCGTCGTCATCGTCATCGTCGTCTCTTTGACAAGGCTGTTCTTTCCTTTGTGACATAACCTACTGAATATACAGGGAATAAATAGTTCAGAGGAGCATAATGTTTTCCAGCTGTGGTTGCCAAATCTGGGTTGGGAAATTCTTGGAGATTTTGAGGATGGAGCCTGGAGAGGGTGGCTTTTAGGTTTTGGGGAGGGGAAAGAGCTCAGAGAGGTATAATGCCATATTCTCTTGGGAAACTCGTCCTTGTTGTCTGGAGATTACTTTATAATTCTGGGAGATTTCCAGTCCCCACCTGGAAGTTGGCAACCTTGTTTTCAGTTCCCTTTAGTAGTAGTATAGTAGTATTATATTATACTACATGCTGTTATGGATTTTATGGATTTAAAGATCTTGATGGAGTTTTGTCAATTTCGGTTTAAATTTTATGATGTAGTAATTTGTATTAATAATATTGTACTTTTCTTGTTATTTGCTATGGCTGTGCTGAAGCAATAAAGTATTGATTGATTGATTGATTATTTTCAGTTAAGAATCTAAACCCCAAAGAGTCGGTTTGAGGAAATCAGGGGCTGAAATTCTGTTGGATCAGCTCAATGGTCCAACTGGTCAAACATCCTGGAAGGTACAACATACCTGGGCATGGAACATGCCCCTCCCTTGGTGTTCAGTGCCATCTTGAACAGAATTACACCCTTTGAAGTACGTTGGACACTTACTAAAAAAGGGATAAACTTTTTCAAGCTAAGAGTCCAAAGGAACTGCCATAGCAGTGCCAAAAATAGTGCTGATGTGTCACAGGCTATATTCCTATATATATATTGTTTTAACATACCACCATTCTTCCCTCTGATAGGCCTTTTAGGGCCTCTTCAAACAGTCTAGGGGGGAAAATGTGGTTTCTTGTAAAAAGAATAAAGGCAGCAGTAGAAAGTCCGTATGAATGCCGTCTCAAGGTTTTAGCTACGGCTGAAGGGAGAGAGGAGCCACAAAATGCCTTCATGGCCTCGAGAATAAATATGGCAACCTGAAAGTGCTGTTTTTTTAAAATTTTAGTTTCTCTGCAGTCGTCTTTTGTTTCAGTGATTTCTGTTTGTCAGGGAGGGAAGGGGGGGGGAGAAAAAGTTTGCACTGTCACTGAGTGCATCTGTCAGCATTGTGCCAAAGGAATCAATCCCACAAGAGAAAAATTGAAGAAATGAAAACAAATAAGTTATAAAATAAAAGTGACAGTGATGTACGGTAACATAAAGATTGCTTTGGGCTGCATTTGAAAAAGACAGTTAATGACTGCGCCTATTGGATGGTACAGAGGGAAAGAAAAGCGGATGGGGTAGTTTAGAGGTTACAGGGAAGAACGGGAGAGGAGTCAGACAGACTGAAGGAGAAAGGGGAGTTCTGTGTTCCATTCCTGCTTTACTTGATTCACTGTGTTTGACCTGACTGTGCTGGATGTTACAGGAACCTCACATGACTCATAGGGGATCCCCGCACCATTGGCGATTGTGCTGTTGTAATCATTCACCTACTTGGTTGTCTTGTCTGGGCAGGAAAACCTGGAAGCTCAGCAATTATAACAGTGAGACATCCAATGATGTACAGATCTCCATTCCCCTCCATCCCAGACAGGCCCTCTCAGGGATCCAGAGTAGGGTTACCAGGTTCCTTTCACATGCACAGTCCTGCAGCGACACAATGATGGCATTTCTGGGAAGTGACATAATCACTCCCATGCTTCGCAGTGGTCCAATCTGGGCCAATTCCGTCAACTTGGGGCCCAAATTGGCCTGCTGTGAAGCATGGACACACGCCTGGGGTGATGCAATGACATCACTTCCGGGAGTGACATCATCACACTGCCCCAGGAGTGTGCCCAGGAGGCCCATTCCCCTATGTTTCCCCTGCCAGACAGGTGAGTGGTGGTGGGGGGCAGAGGATGAGAGTGGGGGATCCCCTACCCCCACTGAGTGATCTGGGATCACTAGTCCAGAGAGCCAGCTGTAATAAAAAAAAATAAAATTGCAAACTCATGATGAATGAAATTGATCTTGGACTAAGGGTAGGCTTGCCATTTTCCTAGGCAGCAGGCAGTCCTGTGCCTGCAATCATTTGAGGGGTGGGAGAGAAAATGTGAGGAAGTATCATCAATAGTAAATGCCACAGAGACTAATGAACATTCCTAGAGTGTCACCTGGAAGCTACATCATTAGGGTTGCCAGGCATCACATGGGGGCATGTGATGTTGTGTGTGCCATGATGCCGGGTAGCTATAGGAATCATTGGAAACTCTACGGTAAAACTTCTGAGTTTTTCCCGGAAGTGACATCACAGTGCACACAACATAGACTTAAATAAAAATTGTCCTGATGCTGCTCCCTACATTATATCTATTAAGTATTGTTATTAACAGCTAATAACAACAACTTTATTGAAGACTGGAAGACTGAAATCAGGTTCAACAGGAGCCAATTTGTACTTAAGAAAACCACACCCTTTTATAGTGTCAACCAGGGCTTTTTTTCAGCAGGAACGTGGTGGAACGGAGTTCCAGCACCTCTTAAAAATAGTCACATGGCCAGTGGCCCCACCCCCTGATCTCCAGACAGAGGGGAGTTTAGATTGCCCTTTGCACCACCAGAGCAGCGCGGAGGGCAATCTAAACTCCCTTCCGTCTGGAGATCAGGGGGCAGGGCCACCAGCCATGTGACCATTTTCGCCGAGGGCAATTTAAACTTTAAAAAACTCCCCCTCCTTGTTCCAGCTGTCCCAAAGTGACATCATTGTGCGGTCTTGAGTTCCACCACCTCTTTTCCCAGAAAAAAAGCCCTGGTGTCAACCAATACAAAGCAAGTAGTTAGAATCCTTCGTTTGCATGAACTATATACAAAGTAACTATTTACAGCACAGCGATTGGGTTCTAAGGCAACAGTTATGATTGTCTGTTACCAGTGCAAAAACACCCACTAGCCATGTAGGCCTCGGGAGCCTTCGTTCAGGCTCCAGCTCCAGCAATGCACAACAATATCCTAAAACTCCACCCTTCCCAGGTGCTGCCCCCCAAATCTCCCACCACTTGCTGGTTCAGGACTGGGAACTGTAGCCAAGGTCTATCACTGACTACAGGGCTTAAGGAAGAGAAGTCAAGGGCCGTTTCCACACAGCCTACCTTGTTGTGGAAAATAGCGAAATCTCGTGCAAAATCATGCGAGAAGACGCTGTTATCGCGTCTTCTTGTGCGATAACAGCGTCTTCTTGCGTGATAACAGCATCTTCTCACGAGATTTCGTGCGAGATTTCGCTATTTTCCACAACAAGGTAAACTGTGTGGAAACGGCCAAGTTGAGCAGCTGAGCTCTGATTTCAAAAGCTTCTACTCCATTGCTAGCTAGTAAAGAGGCAAAGCCTTTAAGCATGCAGCCGTCTTGGGCTAAGCTACACAGAAATGTGAGTTGAACCAATGCAGCATTCTTTGGAGAAACCGGACAACAGTCAGCTGAATTCCGTAGATCCGGAGGAGTTAGCCGTGTTAGTCTGTAGTAGCAAAATAGTAAAGAGTCCAGTAGCACCTTTAAGACTAACCGACTTTACGGCGGCATAAGCTTTCGAGAACCACAGCTCTCTTCATCAGATGCATGGAAGGTATGAAGAAACTGGCCAGAGATATAAATTCTGTAAATAAACCTTAAGACTCTGATGACTTGTGCGTAATCTAGCAATGAGATGGCCCCAAGCACGTGTGTATCCCATGACCTGCTTCATTCACCTAGGAACAGCAGTGATAGGTGGGGGCAGTGAGGGAGTTGTGCTTCCACCAGCGGCCTCATGCGCTCTGGCCCTGCGCAATGACGTCATCACAGGAGTGCCCCCCCCCTCACCCAGGAGCGCTCCCACTGTTTGGGACGCTCCCTGTTCCTTACCACTTTGCTGCAGCTGCCCACGCCACCACTGGGTGCCGAGCTAATGGCAGCAATGTGGGTGGCTGCAGCAGAGGGGTAACGGGCAGGGAGGAGGGCCGCCTCCCCGCTTGCCTCCCTGACTGCTGCACTGCCCAAGTGCCTGGCAGCGACAAAGGGGTGGGGAGGCTAGTGCCTCCATGCCTACCATGCCACCCAAGCACCCGGCTTGCTGGGCACCGACAGCACTGGTGAAGGGGCGGGGAGGAGGTGGGCTGCCTGCTACGCCGTAGGGGCACCCGGCTTGCTGGGTGCTGAGGCAAGCAGCAGCGGGAAAGGGGCACTGCTGAGGGGGGCTGTGGACATGGCGCACCCTCAAAATTTTACACCTGGGGCAGCCGCCCCCCCTTGCCTCACTCATGCTACACCTCTGGCTTCCACCCTCCCCTGCCCCATACATTTGTGCCTTTTCTTTTTAGTACTTAAATGTGATTTGGCAAAACACTGAGGCCTATTCTTTCTCGTGTGCATAGTTTTTGCTTGTTTTGTTAATTTTATAGTGAAGTGTCGTTTAGGATGTTTAATATTTATGGAAGTATTTTGTCTCACTTGGAATGGTGAAGTATAAAGAAGGGAAGGGTTTGAATGCTTTTTTTTATGGTAGAAAAGTGTCAATTTCAGCAGGAGTGAGCAGAGTTTCCAAAATCCTCTTTGTCCCAATTCCTCCCTGATTTTGGAGTTATGAATCGCATGCAATGCAATCCTCTGCAGAAGTACTCCAGTCTAAGAGGGTGGCTATCAGCTCTGCATAGGATTGCAGTTAGTCTTGTTATTGAAATGGAAATAGTGAGTTGGAACTTCCCCACTGTTCGGAACTTTATTTGCAAATTGGTGCATTGACCAGTTTGCCACACTTTTCAGTTCTTTTGTAATGGTAAAGACCTCAAGTCTCTCATCTGGAGAACCTGGTTTGATTCCCCACTCCTCCACTTGAAGCCAGCTGGGTGACCTTGGGTCAGCCACAGCTTCTAGGAGCTTTCTCAGCCCCACCCACCACACAGGATGATTGTTGTTGAGAGGATAATGACATACTTTGTAAACCACTCTGAGTGGGCGTGAAGTTGTCCTGAAGGGCAGTATGTAAATCAATTATTATTATTATTATTATTATTATTATTATTATTATTATTATTATTATTATTATTATTATTATTAATAATAATCTGGAGAACTGGGTTTGATTCCCCACTCCTCCACTTGAAGCCAGCTGGGTGACCTTGGGCCAGTCACAACTTCTAGGAGCTTTCTCAGCCCCACCCACCACACAGGGTGATTGTTGTTGAGAGGATAATGACATACTTTGTAAACCACTCTGAGTGGGCGTGAAGTTGTCCTGAAGGGCAGTATATAAATCAAATCATTATTATTAATCTGGAGAACTGGGTTTGATTCCCCACTCCTCTGCTTGCAGCCAGCTGGGTGACCTTGGGTCAGTCACTTAAGAGTGGCAGGACTCTAATCTGGAGAGCCAGGTTTGATTCCCCACTCCTCCTCTTGCAGCCAGCTGGGTGACCTTGGGTCAGTCACTTAAGAGCGGCAGGACTCTGATCTGGAGAGCCAGCTTTGATTCCTCACTCCTCCACTTGAAGCCAGCTGGGTGACTTTGTGTCAGTCACAGCTTCTAGGAGCTCTCTCAGCCCCACTCACTTCACAGGATGATTATTGTGGTGATAATAATAACATACTTTGTTAACTGCTCTGAGTAGGTGTTAAGTTGCCCTGATGGGTGGTATATAAACCAAATGTTATTGTTCTCCATTACTGATTTGAAATGTAAAACACTGCAAAAAGTAAAAAAGCAAATTCGATCTGTCATATTTTTATCCTGCCCTACTAATGGAACTCAGGCTGGTATATAGGATCCCCCCTTGGTATTTCATCCTTACAACAACCCTGTGAGGAAGGATAGTCTGAGAGAAAATATCTGTGTGAGGAACTCCCTGTGAACTTCTCTTTACTCTTCATCTCTAGTCCAGTGATAATTGGTGGTTCAGGAAAGTGGAGAAGGCCCTTGCCTGGTAGGGCTTGTAATTGGCAGATGGTTCCCACCTTAAAAATAATAATATAATAATAATAATAACATTAAATGTATATGCTGCCCTTCAAGACAACTTAAAGCCCACTCAAAGCAGTTTACAAAGTATGTCACAACAATAATCACCCTGTGAGGTGGGTGGGGCTGAGAGAGCTCTGAGAGAGCTGTGACTGACCCAAGGTCACCCAGCTGGCTTCAAGCAGAGGAGTGGGGAATCAAACCCGGTTCTCCAGATTAGAGTCACATGATCTTATTCACTACACCAAAACCTACTACGAGAGGAAGTGGTAAGTTCCAAGCCTCTCTGAGATGCTGGCTTCATGCCAAAGATAGAAATAAATGTGGCTCTTTTGGTTGATGGTAATTGTGAAAGTGGCTCTTTGCAAGTTACGGACTGTGTACAATTGCTGTCGCCATGACATTGCATTGGTTCCCATCGGATGTGCTCCATACGGATCGTTGTGTCAAGATTTTGACCAAAGTGTATGGGCGCTGGTCTGGACTGATAAAACGCCCGTGAAAAGCCATCATGACATGTGAGTGCATACAGCTGTATCATGTTTCTCGTCGCGTGTGCCCTCCTGCACAGTGATAAGCACTGAACAAAAAGAATCTTAATGGAATCGTGTGTGTGTGTTGCGTAGTGTTTTACGGTTGCATTGGTAACATTATTGGGGAGGTGAATACAAATGAAAGTGGTAGAAAATACCTCATGCTCCAGTTAAGATTCATGTAAGAAATTCTTGTGGTTAAACTGGAATTAAGGGGGAAGTGAAATGCATCACAGAGGGAACCTCTGGAACAATAAAGGCATGGAACCGGGGAATTGCTGCTCTTACAGATTTAAGATTAAGCCACTCTTTGCATCTGGCTATCATAGCCGTGGTACTCCTCTGGATTTGAAGCACTCCACACCTTTGTGGTGTGATGTTCTTGGAGTGTGCGCCTCCGAGTGAAGGTGCGGCTTGGTGTAATTGCTCTCATTACTGTATTTTACTGAACATTGCTTTTGATGATTACTTGAGTGATGCTTGCAACGCTCTTTGAAGATTCCCAGATAAAAAGAAAGATATACGTATTAGAATAAAGGTAACTAATCATCATACTACATTACACGAGTTTGGGTGTGTGTGTGTTTGAAATGGTGATGTAAGACAAAAATCATACCTTTAATTTATTGATTGATATAATTTTCTATCTGTTACTGTGACTGTTGATATTTCTACCAGTATTAAAGGCTTGCCTGATACAATAAGGTACATAAGAGCTGGATTTAAGAAAACCTGGCATTTGAAAGCAATAACCATGTGTATTTAACCTTTAATACATAAATTCCAATGTTTCTACATGGGATTCCTTAGCCAAGAATAATTACCCATGCCACACCACAATATTCAAACACTATACCAAATATAACATGATTTAGATTAGCAGATTCAGATTTTTCAGTAAAACCACCAATACAGCTACAGAACATACAATTAAGACATCAGCAGCTTTGTCGAAAGGAATATTTTTGTATGACTTCTTAAAAATGTAAAGAGTAGAGCATAAGTGTGTCTGTGTCAGACAGGAGGAATTAGCTGTATTAGTCTGTGTAGTAGCAAAACAGAAAAGAGTCCAGTAGCACCTTTAAGACTAACCAACTTTACTGTAGCAAAAGCTTTCAAGAACCACAGCTCTTTTCATCAGATGCATGAGTCTGCCTCTGACGAAGATAACTGTGGTTCTCAAAAGCTTATGCTACAGTAAAGTTCATTAGTCTTAAACAGGGCTTTTTTTCTGGGAAAAGAGGTGGTGGAACTCAGTGGGTTGCCCTCGGAGAAAATGGTCACATGGCCGGTGGCCCCGCCCCCTGATCTCCAGACAGAGGGGAGTTTAGATTGCCCTCCATGCCGCTGGAGCGGCACACAGAGCAATCTAAACTCCCCTCTGTCTGGAGATCGGGGGGCGGGGCCACCGGCCATGTGACCATTTTCAAGAGGTTCCAGAACTCTGTTCCACCACGTTCCAGCTGAAAAAAAGCCCTGGTCTTAAAGGTGCTACTGGACTATTTTCTATGTCAGAGAGGAGCTCGACAGAATATGGCTTACCACTGAAATGCACGGCTTGTTCTTTTAGGCCTATGAGAAAGGGTTGTCAGCCCTCATGTGAGAGCTCCCAGAATAGCAACTCATCTCCAGACTACAGATTATTGGAGAAAATAGCAACTTTGGAGGGTGGGCTGTACTATGCTGAGACACCATGCTGAGATACCTCCTTAAACTCCGCCTTCCTCAGGCTCCACTCTTTTAGGGTTGCCAGGTCCCCTGGGCCTGAAACCAGGGAGGTAGGGTTGGGGGGGCATGCCAGGAGGACTTACCTCATACACGTACTCTGGAGCCTCATCACACCGGGAATTATGTCATTCTCTGGCATGACAAGGAAGAGCCCCAGAGTGCAGGAGGGCGCTGTGGGGCTCCAAGGCCCATTCCTGCACTTTCCTCCCCTGCCAGCCTGGTGAGAGGTGGCGGGAGGCTCGGGGAATGGGATCCCTATTTGAGATAGTAAGTTTCACATCCCCTGAACACTTCTCGGAACTGCCTGTCTTGTATGGGAATGTACAGCCTCTGAGAGATTTCTCTTAATTTCTCACGAGGTAAAGAATATTTCAAACTGCTTCCCAAACTTGGCAGGGCTCCAGCGGAAAAGGCCCTGGCTCTGGTCGATGACAGACAGGCCACCCTAAGTGGTGTGATCGCTAGCAGATGGCTGCCTGAAGACAGTAGCTGGTGCTTCAAATATTGCATACCTGCTAAGGTTGCCAGCCTCCATGTAGTGGCTGGAGATCTCCTGGAATTACAACTGTTTTCCAGGTAGCGTTGCCAGGTCCCTTCAACCTCTTGGCAGGGGATTGGGGTCTGGCACTTACCTGCAGGAGTGTATGTGTGTGCGCACGCACACGCTTTGCACGCACTCCCACAAGTGTGATGATGTCATTTCCGGGAAATGACCTCATCACGCAGCCCCTGGGAGTGCACCCACGCTCCACAGGGGCCCGGATTGGAGATGCTGCAGAGCGCAGAAGCACTCCTGCACTCCACAGCGGCCCAAAATGTGCCCGTTTTGGCCCAGATCAGGCTCATTTTGGGCCCATTTTGGCACAGATTGGGCCCATTTTGAGCTGCTGTAGAGCGGCAGGGGTCTGGCATCCCTATCTCCAGGCCATAGAGTTAGGGTTTCCAGCTCCATGTTGGGAAATTCCTGGAGATCTGGGGGGTGAAACCTGGAGAAAGTGGGGTTTGGGGAGGGCATAATTCCATAGAGTCCACCCTCCAAAGCAGCCATGTTCTCCAGGGGAGATGATCTCTGTGGCCTGGAGACCAGTTGTAATTCTGGGAGATCTCCAGCTGGCAACCCTACACAGAGATCAGTTCACCTGGAGAAAATGGCTACTTTTGGGGGTGGAGTCTATGGAATTATGCCATGCCAAGGTCCTTTCCCTTCCCAAACCCCACTTTCTCCAGGTTTCTCCAGGTTTCACCCCCCAGATCTCCAGGAATTTCCCAACTTGGAGCTGGCAACCCTAATACCTACGTAACTTATAAAAACACTTCCCCCAAGGTCCACAGTCTCCTCTGGGGAGAAGCATGCTTTCTATACCCCTTGGATTTTGCTCTGCAGAATCTGTGTTCTGACTTTCAGACATTCCTCACAAAGAAGGCAGTCTGTTCTTCCAGACTGGATGGGTAGATTCTGGCTGGAGATAGGACCGTGGGGCTGCCAGAGGTTCATTATCAGACATCTAAATTTCCTAGAACTCACAGCCTTGGTAAGATTCAGGCATCAGTGGCCTGGGTTCTTCGATCATTTCATACAATGGGCATGGCCTTTCACCAGGAAGAAATTATTCTTCATGCTTGTTTAGAGCCTGTGTGGCCAAGCTATATATAAACATTTTTTAAAAAGAAATTGAGCAATTAGGCTTGGCACAAGTAGTCTCGGTAATATTTTTCTACTTAGATTTTTGGGTGTCTCTTTTCAACTTTGAATTCCCCCGCCCCCAGACCCTTGTGTAATTCATACCGAGACGTCCGTTCTCATTGTAAGAAATGGGCTCATGGAGACTGCAAATGCTTGCATAATTTAATGATGAAAAGTCAGCGTCTCATTTTCTCCAACGGCAGCTATTTTGTAGATTAAAGATAAACATTTGTTTCTCTGACTTTTTTTTTGCAAGAACTTTTCCACCAACTCGAACACAGAGTGAAACAATTTATGAACAGGGAATAGAAATGACATCTGTTTAAATTACTGGAGAATTACGTGTTTTGAACTAAGGGTTACATAGTTATGGACAGCTGCTTATCTGTAAGGGAGCTGCTTTGCCGAGGTCAGTCAACAGTTAACTTCTAATTCTTCCAAATCTATAATACTTGAATCCTTAAAGTGTTTCTTCTATCATTTTTTCATGCTCAGATGGGACTCTCACAATGCATCATGATCTTGGATTTACAAGAATGGCGTGTGATTTCACACTTTCTGTGCAGGCTACTAAAGATGGCGGGGTGGTGTGCAAAATCTTGACGGTTGATGCTTAAGTGTGCACATGTACATAGTGTGCATAGTGTGTACATCTGGGGTTTACATAGTGCACAGTGTGTACATAGTGTGTACATATGGGGTTTACATTATAAAGGGTGGTACCCAGACTAAATTCTCTGCTAACTGAAGGGGAGGGGTAATTTCTTTCAATTTCCCCATTCCTTCTGCTGACCCTTTATTTGCTCTGATGCGATTGCTGAGGGTCACCCAGGAGCAGTATTTTAGAGAGATTAAAAGGCTGCAGCGGGAGGGGAGAGGCTGGAAAGTTCTGTTCCACCGATTCTGTTCCATAAGCAGAAAATCTAGTCCGTATCCAACCCAAGGTCTAGAACCCCTTGTTTAGTGGCTCCAGAATGAAGTGCTAAAGATCTTGCCTTGAACAGAACCCAATTTGGATACCAGGTGCCTGGATATATATTTTGTATATATATATTACTTGTTGGGAAGGATGAAACAGATATTATCCTAGGATGCAAAAATAAATTTATTTCCAAAATGTAAAGCATACAGCAAAAGAATGGCCAATGCAATAGGACTAGGAATACAATCTAAAGACAATGTTAGCAACAATGAGAATGGCAATCTGCCTAAGGCGAAAGGTATTGTGTGAGCAGTGTAAAATGTGAGATTACAAAGTTCATGCCGTAAAAGCCAGATGATACCTGCAATAATAGATGATACAAACAGTAAGCGTAGCAGTGGGCTACAGGCCGATTCCCATAGGAAAGTGCTTTTCTAGGCTTGCAATCTAAATGGCCACGGGGAGGTGAGGGAGGGTAGGTGACAACAGGAAAGACTAATGTAAGCAGCCTTTGAAATGGCACAGCTGCAGATGTGTGCACACATGTTCTGTTCAAATGGGAATTCTTCATTGGCAGAGTTGCAGTGAGCCAAAAATTGGGAATTAAGGTAGCTCGGTGGGTGGGTGGGTGGAATATCCTGCTTTGATATGAATGAACAACTTGTACCAAGCCATACCGCATGATGTTATATTATGCAAATCAATCATGTCGCACAATTTAGCAAGTTTCTGCTAGTTATGGATATTTGGTGTTCGGTGGAGGCATGGAAATCCCATCTACTTGGCCACACTATTGTCTCTGACCCCTTAGATTCCATTAGGAATCAAAGCTTGTTTGCCTCGTTGTTGTGGGGACAGGGTGAATTGTTTCCTTTTTGCTATTCATATAGCCTGTGCTTTTTATATACAACTGACGCATGCACACAAAAATTGAAAACTGTGTTGATTTTAAACAGGAAAAATTCTGCACGAAGAAAGGAAAACGCATGCAGAAATAAAGAGTTAATTTTTCACAGAACAGAAATGAATTAGCACAGTCAAATTCACACGGAACCTGATAGTTTTGGAAATTTGATGTCGCCCCTTATATCTTGTCCCTTACATTCCGTTTGCTTCAAGAAAGGTGGACAGGATTTTTGGGCCAGGTATATGTGTGTATTTACTTGTAGGTGCCCTCTCAGTATGCAACATGTTTTATATATGTGGAGCAGGGTGCGAGAAACCTCTAGACTCTCATTTATGGCTTATTGTCTACAGAATGTATATGCACGGGGGTTCTTCCATATACAATGATGTTGTCTGGTATCCCAAAGGGGAAGTCATTCTTCCTCCCACTTTCTGGAATTTTGAATATGTTTTTTTTCCACATTATACATTGCTCGATGGCTCCTCACTGGATGGACTTCCCACTTGAGTGCCTTCCAGCATCGCTTTGATGTACGTGTTTTAGAAAAGTAATGTATTCTTTGTTCCAGAGGAAACTCATTGGCCATTGCTCCATCCACATCTTTTTCCAGTAGCATGCCGAAATCTCCTTAAAATGGACTGATGTGATAATCGCAGTGAGAATGATAATGGGAAATTTTGTGTCTGTACAAGGCCTTCATGATTCTACGGTCTATGACAATCCTGTGACTCTTGGATTTGGTTAGGGTTTTTATGGGTTCATATTCTCTGTGTTTTTACAGCCTTCTTCACATTTGGTTAATTCACTTCTGGGAAACAAGGCCATACAATGGTTGTGTGAACCTCTCTTATCCTTGGTCCATTTTGCTCAGTACTTCCTACTGGAAGAGTCTGAATCAGAGGCATTTCCCAGGCTTCCTACTTGAGATGCTGGGTATAGAACTTGGGACTTTGTGTATGCTCCATTAAGCTCTGGCCATGACTCAAACATGTGGGTATATGTAGGAATACCATTAGGGACCAGCCTAGAGGCCATGCCATTTTTTTATTATATGGTTGACCTACAGTATTTCAGAAATAAAATAATTGTCTTTTTTATGGTTCATGAGATCCAATAATAGATTTTGAAACCTTGGAAGATGTCAGACCCTGTTATAGCACTTTTCTTGGTTAACAAAGTGGATCTTAGGAAATTGTGTGTCTTCTAGAGATGGACACGAACCGAAAAAACCCCAAACCATGTGGTTTGTCATTCGTCAAATTTCATGAACCACGAACCATGAACTTTCACAAATCTGCCCTTGGTTTGCGAACCGGTTCATTTGGTTCATGAAAACGTCACATCCATGGCAGAAAACCATCACTTCAAGGTCAGCAGAAGGTCACTTCCAGGTCAGCAGAAGGTCTACAGGAAGTCCATCCCCTGTTGCCTTGGAAACTGATTGATTGGCACCAGGCTGTTTGCAGTGACGAACCAAAAAGCAAACCAAATGAACCAGTCTAAAAGTTCATGTTGGTTTGTCAGAAATGGGATCTGACGAACCGTGGTTCACGAACCACGAACCGGCCTGGTTCGTGGTTAATTTTGGTTCGTATTTCGCTTCGTGCCCATCTCTAGTGTCTACTTTCAACAAACAGTGGAAGGGTCTACTTTTAACAGAACTCTTGCTGGGACTTTGGAATTGTTGTTGTTCAGAGACAGGAGTTGTTCATTGGAAGTTTTATAGAAAGAGAATGAGGCAGTGGGTTGTTTCCTGGCTTCTTACTTCCTCAAAGCACTTGCTAACCCATCCCCCAATTTTAGTTTGGCATTTCTTCATTGAAGCTTCATTATTATTCTGTAGTGAACATACTTGCGATGTCACCATGCAATCCTAAGCAGAGTTACTCCAGTCTAAGCCCATTGATTTCAATCAGTTTAGTCTGGAATAATTCTTCTTAGGATTGCACTGTCAGAGCAGGTTTTGAATGAAGTCACCTAGGGAGATGGGTGATTTAAGATAAAGGATGTATCAGAAGAGTTTTAAATATTGTGATGGGCTAGGTTTTATTTTATATTGGGTATAAATAAACATATTGAAATAATTTCAGTCATATGGGTAAGTATATACTATTGTTATTTGGGAATACTCAGATGCATGTAGGTTTGCTAGAATAGGACCTATATGTCATTGAACACTGGGCTATAGTTTGGATTACCATAGAGCAGCATCCAATCATGTATGGATCCAGTGCAGTTCTTAGGTTTTGTTGGCCCTAAAATACAAGTTTTGGGACACATTCTCAAGGCTTCAGGGAAAGACGTTGAAATCTCAGGGCTGTTAGATGGTCTTCCCACTTGAAGGTTTCTGCTAAGACTTTGGTACGTGCCTGCTTATGGTTGCTACTGCTCATGTAAATGGGAGAATTGATGAAATAATCTGGCTCTAGCCACTTAAGAGTTTACATTTAACACATTGTTAATATCCAAGTTATTATTATTTAAAAAACATGCAGTAAATACTCCCATCTCTGCATTCACAAATACCAGGTAGTAGAATTCCTAGGGTATGGGATGAGTGGTGATTTGATGACTGCAGACACATGGAGGGGGAGTGCTCATGGCAATTCTCTTCATCCAACCTTTCTGAAGTTTATTCCCTCTTCATATCTTTAGGCTTCAAAGAAATATACCCTCTTCTGCTACTTCTTGATATACAAAGCTGTTTGAATTTTAGATGCTTTAACACAATTATTCTTTGTTTATCCAGGATGTTTATTTTGCCTTGCTTTAGTGCAGTTCCATTGTTACCCTTCAGCGGTTATCTAGTAGTTAAGGATATCGGAAGCACGTCAAATACATTATATTCATAATCTGTTCAATGGCCATATAAAGTAGTTCTTATCCCCGTATTATTAGTAGAGTTGGGTGCTCAGCAGGTGAGAGGAAGCCATTGCTTAGGGCTGCCATAAGAGCTAAACAAAAATCAGGGATGTGTAAAGAAATGCACAGAATCTCACCGTTTTGGTAGGAACTTTAGCCCTTTTCAAATGTTGCATCAGCCCATACTGGGAGCTTGGCAGTTGCGTAGATTGAGAGTGTGGGCTACCTGAAATGGTTTTCTTGATACGCACAGTCAATGTGTTGTCTGAATAGAAGCCATGTGCATATCTTGCATGCATGTACAGCTTCAACAAATGTGAAACAGTAGCCCGAAAAATCAGTTTGGTGTGGTGGGGAATGAAGCTGAAAATACCGGCATTGCCCTGTTCAGACAACATGGCAACCACATGCATGGAAAGATCTCCATGCAGTTGCCAGCCTCCTGGTACATATAGACCTACAGTGCAATCCTAAGCAGAGAGACATCTTTCTAAGCCCATTGACAGTTTGTTCTTTACCCAGCCACTGTTTAACTCTTGCTTGAAGGAAACAGGACAAACAGTACTATGAGCAAAAGAATGCCATACCATAGAGATATGGTCAATTCCTAGAGCATCACAGAGGGAATAAGTGACATCAAAGCATCAGTGCCATTGTCCTCCCCCCATTTTTCTCCCACTGCTCACTGGAGGGAGGGTGGGCAACAGAGGGCAGGGGGGAGTTTTCCCACCCTCGATGGCTCTTACTAAAGAGTCCAGTAGCACCTTTAAGACTAACCAACTTTACTGTAGCATAAGCTTTCGAGAACCACAGTTCTCTTTGTCAGATGTATGACGAATGGCTCTTGGAAACTCTAGATGCAACAGCAGACCTTGGTTTACTGCACAAACAGAAACAACTAATTTCCATGCTTTATGAGATAAGATGAGGAAGATGGAAAGGCATCCATGAGTCTGCAGGCACCCAACTTCTCATAATGCCAATTTATTTTAGATGCTTTAACACAATTATTCTTTGTTTATCCAGGATGTTTATTTTGCCTTGTTTTAGTGCAGTTCCATTATTACCATTCAGCGGTTATCTAGTAGTTAAGGATATTGGAAGCACGTCAAATACATTATATTAATAATCGGTGCAATGGCCATATACTGTAAGGTAGTTCCTTATCCCTGTATTATTAGTGAAGTGGAGTTGGGTGTTCAGCAGGTGAGAGGAAGCCATTGCTTAGGGCTGCCATAAGATCTGAACAAAAATCAGAGATGTGTAAAGAAATGCACAGAATCTCACCGTTTTGGTAGGAACTTTAGCCCTTTTCAAATGTTGCATCGGCCCATACTGGGAGCTTGGCAGTTGCATAGATTGAGAGCCTGGGCTACCTGAAATGGTCTTCTTGATACGCACAGTCAATGTGTTGTCTGAATAGAAGCCATGTGCATATCTTGCATGCATGTACAGCTTCAGCAAATGTGAAACAGAAGCCTGAAAAATCAGTTTGGTGTGGTGGGGAATGAAGCTGAAAATACCAGCATTGCCCTGTTCAGACAACATGGCAACCACATGCATGGAAAGATCTCCATGCAGTTGCCAGCCTCCTGGTACATATAGACCTACAGTGCAATCCTAAGCAGAGAGACATCTTCCTAAGCCCATTGAAGATGACAGTTTGTTCTTTACCCAGCCACTGTTTAACTCTTTCTTGAAGGAAACTCTATATGCAACATCAGACCATACTATGAGCAGAAGAATGCCATACCATAGAGATATGGTCAATTCCTAGAGCATCACAGAGGGAGTCAGTGATATCAAAACATCAGTGCCATTGTCCTCCCCCCATTTTTCTACCACTGCTCACTGGAGGGAGGGTGGGCAACAGAGGGCAGGGGGGAGTTTTCCCACCCTCGATGGCTCTTACTAAAGAGTCCAGTAGCACCTTTAAGACTAACCAACTTTACTGTAGCATAAGCTTTCAAGAACCACAGTTCTCTTTGTCAGATGTATGACGAATGGCTCTTGGCAACTCTAGATGCAACAGCAGACCTTGGTTTACTGCACAAACAGAAGCAACTAATTTCCATGCTTTGTGGGATAAGATGAGGAAGAGGGAAAGGCATCTATGAGTCTGCAGGCACCCAACTTCTCATAATGTCAATCCATTGTCAGTTGGCGTGTGTGATCCATGGCATTGTGTGTGTACTTGCACAAGCAGTGCTTTGTTTCTGGTTTGTTTGTTTATTCAATTTTTCTACCGCTTCTCTTCCATTAACAGCTTGGTGTTTCATGTCATAAACAATTACACCAGTTAAAAAACAATGCAAAACAAAATATTATTCAATAAAATTGCAGTAAAATAACAACATAGTCCAAATACTTAAACCTGCTCTGGTTCTAATCCCAGATCATGAAACCCTGCAGATAACATAAAATTGCAGGTAGACATCATACACAGCAATCTTGTATAGTAATAGATTTATTTGTTGTTTCTTTTTTGGCCATCTAGCCAGAGTAATGTAGCTTTTTCCAACAGAGAAACTCTTGTCTTCTGAAACACGGTCCCAGTTATCATTCTTAACTGAGAATGGTTTAGGGAACCATTTCTAGACCTTGTTCCAGGTAGAAATGTTACCAGTAAGAAACAAAGCACACAATCAGTACTTTCGCACATTGAGTTTCTGTTGCTGGATTGTATAACTTCAGACTGCTGGTGGAAGAGAAAATGTCCAGATTTTCTTTCATATTAAAAACACCTCTGAATTCAAAGCTAGCATTTCAGAAAGGAAGCTGAGCAAGGACCTTCTGCTACAGAAATGACTATGTGGGAATATTTCCATGTAGGAGGGGAGGGACTGTGGCTCAGAAGGAGAGTGTCTGTTTATCATGCAAAAGGTCCAACATTAAACCCCTGGAATATCCAGATAAAAGAATATGGTGGGAGCAGGGCCGGGCGCGGCATGATGACATCATTTTGGTGACATCATCACACGGCGCGCCGGAGGCAGCGTGTGGGGCTGGGAAGCCGCCAGCGCCATTCGCTTCTCTGCAGGCAAATGGCGTGGGCAGCCTTGCAGCCCCCCACGCTGCCTTTCGCTTGCCCCACGGGACAGGGGGCGGCCGGCTTGCTGCGGGGCAGGTGAAAGGCAGCGCAGGGGGCTGTGAGGCTTCCCATGCTGCCGCCTGCGTGCTCCGGCAGCTGGCGGCGCCAGGGGCAGACTACCCCCCCTGCCCCCTCGATCTGGCCCTGGGTGGGAGCAGGGTTCTGGGAGATCTCCAGCCATCACCTGGAGACTGGCAACCTGAGGTAGGAGTTGATATGAAAGGCCCCTGCCTGAGATCCTGAAACGCTATTGCCAGTCTGAATAGACATTACTGACCTTGACAGACCCTTCAATATAAGGCAGCAGCATCCGTTCAAGAGAATTCAGTCATCTGAGCTTTGACCGGTTAGGTTGCCAGCCTCCAGGTGGTGGCTGGAGATCTCCCAGATTACAACTGATCTGCAGGCCACAGAGATCAATTCCCATGGAGAACATGGCTTCTTTGGAGAGCAGACTCTATGTATGCTGCTGAGGTCCCTCCCCTCCCTTCCTCTCCCCAAACCACACCCTCCAGGCTCCACACACACACCCCCAATCTCCATGAATTTATCAATCTAGAGATGGCAGCCTTATGATCAGTGGCCTGAAGTGATATGTTGCAGTCATGGCCGCATCATCCAGGGCAATTGGGTGTGGCTAGGGCACAAACTGGGGAAATTGTGGTTTGTTGCAGTTCGTGGTTCGTCGCGTTCCACGAATCATGAACCAGCATGAAATCGCCCAGTTCGTGAACAGGTTTGTTTGGTTCATGAATACATCACTTCCGGGGCAGCAGAAGGTCTGCAGAAAGCCTGATTGCCTGATTGATCGGGGCTGGGCTGTCTGCAGTGACAAATTGAAACATGAACCAAATGAACCAGCCTAAAAATCATCATGGTTCATAACGGTTTGTCAGAAATGCCCTCCAACTAACTGCTGGTTTGTGAACCAAAAAATGGCCCGGTTAGTGGCAAACTTTGGTTCGGAGTTCGGTTTGTGCCCACCTCTAGATGTGGCTCTTGGAAGGCTTTTTGCAATCAGAAAGTGAAAATAAAAGCGTGTCTCCCTACCTTGCTGGATATTGTGCTATTGTTGCAGTGTAGTAGTCATTCACAATTGGATTGTCTTGTCCACACGCAATAATCTGGTTGCAAACACTTGCTGTGACACAATACACACAAAATATCCAGCCATGCAAGGGTGGAGCCAAAGGCACACGAGTGCAATATGATTAAAAAGTTTTCTCTTAAGCCCAAAGATCATAGATGTCTGCAGGAGTTGTATTTTCTTCTTCCAAAGGGGTTTTGTACCAGTCTTTTTCTTAATTATTCTTGAAGTTTTGCCCATTATACCATTAGCTTCTTCACCGTACAAAGATAAATAGCCAGTATCCACAAGAACAAAGTGTGAACTGAAAGCATTTAATTATTGATATCTTAGTAACTAAGGTTCTGAAATGATGTTGTCAAATCCCATAATGATCAGACAGCAAATACATCACTGAATTTGGCAAAAACAATCTTGGAATGCAGGCAAACCCCCAGAATATGTGAAACAAACAAGCTGAAAAACGTGCGTTCTGTCTTTCTTCATGTAGTCTTCATTTACAAAAGCTCTTTTCAGACAATACATCCCACCTGTACCAGAAGCCTGGCAACTGCACACATCAGGAGTGCACACTACCACCCGATGCACATGGTTGCCAATGCCATACTATCCAAACAGGAAAATGTGTATGCAGGGCTTTTTTTCAGGGAAAAGAGGTAGTCGAACTCAGTGGGTTGCCCTCAGAGAAAATGGTCACATGGCTGGTGGCCCTGCCCCCTGATCTCCAAACAGAGGGGAGTTTAGATTGCCCTCCACACCGCTCGGCGCGGAGGGCATTCTAAACTCCCCTCTGTCTGGAGATCAGGGGGTGGGGCCACCAGCCATGTGACGATTTTCAAGAGGTTCCAGAACTCCGTTCCCCCGCGTTCCCCCTGAAAAAAAGCCCTGTGTGTATGTGATACATGCATTTACAGCTTCAGTATATGTGAATCAAAACTCTGAAAAATTCAGTGATCAGTTGCATATATCAAAGCTGTATGTGCATATAGAATGCATGTGCTGTCCCTATTCAGATAACTTTTTTCTTTTTTCCCCACTTTTTTAAATTATTTTTTTAATTAGAGATTTAATACAAGAAATGATAAAACCATAAAATACAAACAAGAAAAGAATTAAAATTAAACCATAAAAGAAATAATCAAAACAGCCCTTGGCAAATTATTTAAAACCCAAGAATTACAATAAACAAGCATTTAAACTTTGTTGCATTGAGGGGATTACATCTTTGGCATTTAAAACATCTAAAACTGGTTTCCATATTTTATCATACTCGAATAAAGGGACTACCATACACAAGTTCCCGAAAAACAGATTATGCATAATCCTACCCATCAAATAACTATATCTGTATTCTTGTATTTTTTGTTCTGTTTTTAATGAATGATTTTAGATTGTGAAGGCCTATGGCCACATACAATAAATTCACCTTGGTATGCTCATCAAATATTGCTCCCAGATTTTCTGATACCATTTTTTTAGCAATGGACCTACAAGGGATTTCCAATTCGTAGTGATAACCAAACGAGCAGAGGCAACCAGCATCAAAAGAAGAGATCTGGTATTCCTATCTAGCATAGAGTCGGGCCAAAAATCCAACAGGAGAAATTCCAGTGTATGGCAACGAAAGACCCACCATGTTGGATATCTCTTTGCTGTCCCTATTCAGATAACATTGTGGATGCATGTATAGGGAGAATCTTCACGTGGCTGGGTAGTTCCCAGTACACCTGGAATTTTTGAAAAAGGCTTTATTCAGGATAATTTTTTTTGTTTCCTGTTATCCTTTTTTTTCTTTTTTCCAAATAATGTTTTACAAATATTTATTTCTATTCTGATTCGCTTCAGTGATGGCTGGAATGTTTAGAAAACTACTTTTCCTCTCCTTCTGTTTAGCGGAAACCAGGGCTTTTTTTCAGCTGGAACCCGGTGGAACGGAGTTCCGGAACCTCTTGAAAATGGTCACATGGCTGGTGGCCCCGCCCCCTGATCTCCAGCCAGAGGGGAGTTTAGATTGCCCTCAGCGGCACGGAGGGCAATCTAAACCCCCCTCTGTCTGGAGATCAGGGGGTGGGCCACCAGCCATGTGACCATTTTCTCCGAGGGCAACCCACTGAGTTCCACCACCTCCTTTCCCAGAAAAAAAGCCCTGGTGGAAACCAATATATTACAAAAGTTATGAAAGCTAGTATTGTTTAATCTACCATTTTAAAATGTAGGTTGGAACAAAAATACACATAAATATATGTTTTATTCATCCTGTTAACTTTATGTGAGTGCGAGTTATATTTTCTTTTGAACAAAAAATCCCCACCCACAGTGTCATAAATCTGTTGACCAACTTGAATGGTCACTTGCTAAGGTGGTACAGTCTACTCATGGGATTATCCCCGCTCAGTTTTTCATATGGGAAATCGCTTGTCTTGAAAGTGTCTCACGATCAAAAACTGCCATCTCAGAGAGAAGGCTTCAAGCCAGTCTTCTTTCTGAGGTGACAAGTTTTGACACTGGACACAGTTTTCACTTTCAAACAAGCATCTTGTCATGTGAAGAAGACAGCAATCTATTTATTTATTCTTTTTAAAATATTTATATCTCCACCCTCCTGCTATACAGCTTTCAAAGCTGCAAGCTTTGTGTGCGAGGCCCATATCTCCTCAGTGGGTTAAAATATGTCACTATTCTACACTCAGTAATATTCTGTTCCACAATTCAGCTAAACAAAATTGGTTGGGGTTTATAGCTATCAGCTCTCCACCATTAAAATTTGTTCATTTCTCATCTGGATATGTTAAATATACACAGTTTGACAATTTGCTATTGATTAGTATTGAAGGTGAGTTTTTAAAATCTGGCCAGGAAGTGACAGACTCACTGAGGTAAATTTAAAATGAGCCAAGTAGCAGCTCTTAGGTCTATTGACTGAAGATGTTTTATATTTCTTGTTTAACTGGATTGTGGATCTTGATTGACGGAAGCATTTTGCAGTGTTGACTCAAAATGTAGCATACTCAGTGGATCTGTTTAATGTGGAAGAAACATGATGTGCAAACCGAGAATTGTCACACTGTCATTGGCCATCTTGGCTGGTCCACACAAAGTAGTCTCACAGCCCATAACTAGGGTTGCCAACTCTGAGTTAGGAAATTCCTGGAGATTTTGGGGGTGGAGCCTGGAAGGGCAGGGTTTGGGGAGGGGAGGGGCCTCAGTGGGATATAATTCCATAGAATCCGCATTCCAAAGTAGCCATTTTCTCCATAGGAACTGATCTCTGTTGCCTGAAGATCAGTTGTAATTCCAGGAGATCTCCACCCACCACCTGGAGGTTGAAATACCAACACCGTAATATGCTAACTAATGCAATTAGAGACAATAAACAAAATAAATGCCAAACAATCAACAGAAATAACTCCCAAAGCAATTCATTGAAATAAATAATAGTGCATATATTCATCTTAAACAACAATCTGGCAATCCAGTATATAAATAGTAATAAATAGTCATCATCACGCAAGGTGTAAAGAAGGAAGAGGGGTAAGTAACAGGTCCCAATCCCCTGCCAGGAGATTCCAGGGACCTGGGGATCCCCCGTCGAGGGTCTCCCGGTCCCTGGCAATCCTATCACTGACAGCAACTGACTTCAGGAGCCACAGGAAGTGTTCAACGGCCTAGTGCTCCTTGGTCTCTGGACAAGCTGAGTCTTCTCTTCCATCTCATTTTCCAAAGAACTCTCATTCCTGCAAGGACTGGACCAATCGCTAGGGCAAGTAGCCAAGTTTTCTCTCCAGCTCCCTCCCTCCCTTCCTGTAGCTTCTCCACTCTCTTGAAGTTGTAAAAAATCAGGCTGTCACAAACTGTGGTTTAACACTGTAAATGAAATAATCACTTAACTTGCAGCCTTGGTGTTTCTTATTTGGACAATAGTCATGTTAATTGTCTAGGCTACCCCTGGCCACATATTTGTGTAGCTTTGTTCAGGCTTGGGGTTAGCCTCCAAAGGAGATGTGAATTTGTGCTTATACTCCAATGTGTGGCTCTCATGGTGCAGCAAGGAATTGCGACTGGCTCCATCTTCTGGAGGGGGAGCTATTTTGCAACTGACAGCCCAGGTCCACAGATGCACCCAATACAGAGCATTATAGAAGGGTCCCCCCCTTCTGTACTTTACTTGCCGTTATGCGTTTTAGCACTTTGAAAATCGTCACCTATGCATTGCATCTTAAATCCACAAGTGTACAATTTTGAAAACTAAAAAAAAAAATGGGTGTTCAAAGTAACTAATCATTTGTATGTGTTTCCATCACAATAAGATAGAATTGCATGTTAGGAGAGTGCCGTTGTCCACAGATTATTGATTGTTTTGGCCTGATGAAGTCCCTGTTGATTCAGATACTTACAGGTGCTTCAGGTGTTCCCTGAATTTCCAAATGCAACCTCTAATTGAATTCCTTTATGTAATATGCAAGATTCCCTGTCTTATAAGGGTGTGGCTACAGGGCTTTCTGATAGGCTTTTGCTTGGCTGTTTGAACATATTGGGGTGAAAACATTAGGACATTGGTAAATTAAGCCTGTATTTAAATTAATTAGGGCAATTATATTTAAATCAATTAGCACAGTCCAAAAAAAGGTTGTCTGGGTCTCTGTTTAAATAGTTGAAAGTTATTGGCATGTATTTGGCCTGAAGCAGATTGGGAGGAAAAAAACCAAAACCAAAACAAACCACCTTTAAATTCCCTGGCTGGAATATAATTTTCCATTAATATATTTAATTAAAAGGTAGTTCTGTGTTTCATCTTCTGTTGTCTCACAGGTATACTCGCTCTCATGTTTATTAATAGTATTAGATCAAATAAGAGAGATGTTAGGCTGTGTTGCAAGCTTATCCTTTTAGGAAATGAGCACACATCATTTTCAGAAGCGTTTTGTTGTGTTGTGAAGTTTTTTCTTTCTTGGAAACTAGGGTGCTGCTGAAAACTGAAGCACCCTTTTTATTTTATTTATAGTGCATCGAAAGCTTTAGAATGAAACCTGGCCAAATGATCAGAAGGAAACTTCTTGCCCAAATTCTTTTCGCTTCAAAAACAAAACAAAAACGAATTAGTGCAAGGGACTTGCTTTGTGGCAAACAGATGCTGTATTTTCTCCGTAGGCTATGTACAGACAATAACATTCAGGCACAGAAGAGCTTCATGGACTTGAAGAGAAATAGCTGGGAAACATATACTAAAGACAGCAGCTAAAACTGTCTTTCAGAGAAGAGTACAGCCAACTAAACGCTCCTAATGATTAAAAAGAAAAGATTTCTTTATCAATACACACACACGTCCAAAATGAACGGGACCAATTTGATAAATGACTGAACTGTGGGATTAATTTTCTAATTTATTTTCCTTCTGTTTTAAGGGAAGATATCTATACCGCAGACAGCAGTGTAAACATTATGGCTTTTTTGTTTAATTTTTGGTGCATGTTTCTAAGTTTGTATTTCTTTTCCAAATCAGACATCCCCCTCCCCAGCAGTAATATTGGCATCCTGATTTGTAAATGTTTAGTTTTTGGTTCCTGTATCCAAATCTATGTAAGGTGCAGTTCTAGAAGGAAGAGGTCATCATAGCTGCAGACCCTGTGAACAGCCACTGCAAAGGACCACAATGAAACGCTTATTTTTTTTTCCCACCAGAGGCTATGCTGGAAATATTCTTTGGAGCTTTGCATAAATAATGTTTAAGGTTTCAGAAATAGTTAATTACGTTTCCCATGTAATTGATGGTATTGCTATAATGCACTGGGATATCTCATCAGCATTTTCCTAAACTGTTCCTCTGAGAAAAATATGCCTGCTAAAACTCAGATTTCCTCACTTTTTAATGTGCTTTAAAAAGTCCAAACCCATGCATTTGTCAGAGTTTTCTGCACACATACCCCCAAAGCTTTCCCCTGCCATGTACTTTATTCCCATAATCCCTACCCTAAAGGTATATTTTGGGATACATTTTGCCTACCCAAATACCATTCTTGCTTTCTAAACTTTATCCTTTCCCCCTTTCACTATCTTGCATCCAAAGCATGCCAGCGACATGTTCCGTAAGATATTGCTTTGTTTTTTATACTTTATCCTTTCCCCATTCTTTATACTGCATCCATAGCTGGCATACAACATCTTCCATAAGATATTTTCCAGAAAAACAATTTTGTAAAGTGATTGGGTTGGATTTTAGGACTCCTCTCTGCTAAACAAACTCTCTTCCTCTGGAGAAAGGAGTCTTTTTTTTTCTTTCTGGAACAAGAATCCTCCTTTAGTGAAAAGGGGTTATAGAATCCAAGCGACGTTAATGTCACAGCACTTCAAAGATTAACATAAGCAATTTAGGGCAGGCCCCTGTCCCAGACCAGGGATCTTGCAGCCTGAATGCTGATAGTGGGGGAGATGTCAGAGGATGAGAAAGGAAGAGCAGCAAGGGATGCCCCCCCCTTCTCAACCTTTATTCTAGTTGGAGACCTGGCTGCAGTTCACACCCCTAGTTCATTCATTGCAATAGTGACCGCTACCCTCTCACCCACTCTCTTCTCCTTTCTTCTCTGGGTCCCAGTGGATGAAACACTGTAGGAAAGAAAGAAAAAAACAGGAATCCGTTTCTTGCCCTGAATAATTCACGCTCTAATTTAGTCAGCATTAATTAATGTAGTCAAAACAATTCACCTATTTTTATTAATGTGAATAGCAAATTTGAAAAACAATTAGTTTATTATAAGGGAAATCGGAGTATTTTGACAGTGCCCATTAGCTCTGTAAGATTTCCAGTAAGGCTTTTTTTTTTCCTCCCCATAAATTTAGCAGCTGCTTATTCTACTTTTGGCAAAATCTGCAGCATGACAGAATTTAGTCTAAGAGGAAGGTAAAGACTAGAATTTAAATGCAGAATTTTGAGAAAGGTTCCCATTTCCTTTTGTTTGCATTGAGGACTAGATCCATACCAACCCTTTCCATCTCATGTGTGGATATTTTACTTAAATAAAAAGGGAAAAGGTGATGTGAAATGCTGATTATTTACTTTTTGAAGGCAGAAGTCTGCTTGTGGTGATGCCTAGGGCTGCCAACCTCCAGATGGGACCTGGAGTTCTCCAAGAATTGCAAATGATCTCTAGATTACAGAGATCACTTCCCCTGGAGGAAATGGTGTCTCATAGATTCTAGGTGAAATCCTTCCCCCAAATACCCCTTCCAACAAGCACTGCCACCAAATCTCCAGCAGTTTCCCAGGCTGGAGTTGGCAACCCAGGTGATATTCTCAGGGCCAAGCTACACATGACGAATGACACTTGAACGGCAAGTGGATTGAGTGGAGGGCAAGTGAACAGGGAGAAATACACTTGCCGTTCAAGTTGTCATTCGTCACTTGTAGCTTGGCCCTCAGTGTTTGGCTTATAGAGTATTCTAAAATACCAGGTTCCCAGACAGAGGAGTGGCAAGTCCTTCAAAGGCCAGCAAGCTTTCAATTGTAATTTTATTAAAAATATTTATATCCTCCATTTTCTCCTGATCAATGGTACTCAAATTGGCTTGAAGGCAGGAACTGAGCATCACTCTTTGGGCCTGGTTCAAACATGAAGCACCCCTCTCTTTACCTGACCTATCGAATGCCATGAACTGGGGGAAGGGTGTGTGTGTCTATTTTTGAAATGTATTTATTCGGTTCATTTATAGTCCGCCTTTCTCTTTGAGGCTCAAGGCAGACAACAGAATTATTTTTAAAATGTGATAACAAGTGTAAGAGATACACGACACAATGCAATAAAACGAGATGACATCATTACTAACAATTAAATTTAAAAATATGTCCATAAACAGTGCAGTATGAAAGGGGGAAGGGTGGGGACAAAATGTCAAAAAATTTCACAGACTATAAAAAATACAGTTCTCTTCCCAATAGGGAGACAGTTTGGTGTAGTGGTTAAGAGCAGCAGGACTGCTCTGGAGAGCCAGCTTTGATTCCCCACTCCTCTGCTTGTAGCCAGCTGGGTGACCTTGGTTCAGTCACAGCTTCTCGGAGCTCTCTCAACCCCACCTCACAGGGTGATTGTTGTGAGGATAATAATAACACATTTTGTAAACTGCTCTGAGTGTGTGTTAAATTCTCCCGAAGGGCAGTATATAAATAGAATGTTGTTGTTGTTGTCATTGTTATTAAAAAGTGCTCTATTTGATGACAGGATACAGGATTGTGATACAGGAGACCTGTGTGTCCTTGGATACTGAATTACTGTAATTGTTTCTTTGTCTGAATGATGTGCTGTGTTTCATAATATCCAATAATAACACAATGGTCAATGAGGTGAGGATGCCTTTAATAGTCTTGTTGCCTAAAATGGCCACCCTGCCTTCAGCCCTAGTAAAGTGTACATTTGGGCCTGGTGGAAGGCAGGCAGAAGTCTGGTGGGAAGTAGACAGATGAGCTGGAAACAGGCTTATTGGAAGTGGGAGAAAGGACAAGAGGGAATACGATCACACTGTGCCAATTGGACATGAGCGGTTCCGCTTGGCACTGAATGAGTTGAATGTCTGCTGAACTGGTTTGCACTGGGGTTTTGCAAACATGCATAATAATGCTGCCGAACAAATAGAACAGCTCCCATTAATGCTGCTAAGAAGTAAACTACTTAGACGAACATCGAATTATCTGTTTTTTTTAAACACAGCATACATTTTTGATGACTTATATGATTTGTGATTGTTTTAACTGTCTGTTTCAGGGGTCCTCCACCTTTTTGAGCCTGTAGGCACCTTTGGAATTCTAACACAGGGTGGTGGGCGCAACCACAAAATGGCTGCCGCAGGAGGTAGAGCCAATCGTAAAATGTAAGGAGTGGTGTTATGCATAGCTCTTATACTAACTACTAACCATTCAGCATTTCAGGCAGGAGCTCTGTTTGACCGGATGCATTCTAAAATGAAAATGTTGCTTTAAATTTTCTTTCCCCATTCACACAGCTTACCATCAGTCACGCAGTAAAGATCTCTGTGCTGTGGTGGTACTTACTGCCAAAGAAATGGTTTTAAAGGTCTGCACTGCCAAACAGATTTCTAATGCCAAATCAGAGGCACTGCTGGACGAAACATCTGGCCCCACCCACTTTTTAAAACACTTGGCGGGCACCAAGAAAAGTGTTGGCAGGTACCACACTGGAGCGTCCTAGTCTATTAAAACAATTGCCTGCTGAACAAAGGAGGGTGTGTACGTTGGGAGGAAGGGGAAAGTACAACTCCATCGGTCAATGTGAGAATACAACACTATTGTTGGGAATAGAGTTCAAGATGGTGGCCATGCAGTACTGCTCTGTTGACCATCCGAGGACCAAGCCATACATCAGTACCAACAGATGTCTTTTGGCCCTATCACAGTCAACAGAGCTGTGCTGCATGTTGGAATTCTCTAGGATATTAGGGAACGTTAACTATTCTCCCTACATCCTCATCTTGTCCTGCTCCAGATTTATTCCACTTTTAATAACAACAACAGATTTATACCACCCTTCAGGACAACTTAATGCCCACTCAGAGAGGTTTACTAAGTATGTCATTATTATCCCCACAAAATACACATTGTGAGGTGGGTGGGGCTGAGAGAGCTCCAGAGAACTGTGAGTAGCCCAAGGTCATCCACCTGGCTTCAAGTGGAGGAGTGGGGAATCAAACCTGGCTCTCTAGATTAGAGTCCTGCCACTCTTAAGTGACTGACCCAAGGTCACCCAGCTGGCTTCAAGAGGAGGCGTGGGGAATCAAACCCGGCTCTCTAGATTAGTCCTGCACTCTTAACCACTACACCAAACTGGCTCAGTTTCCTCTAACAGGCCTGCTTTATTTTTGGTTGCCCCCAAACAGTGAATTGTTCTTTGAGTTTTCTTTGATCGTCAACTTCAAACACTGTGATTTTCAAGGCCTATCGGTTTTACTGGTTGCGTATATTGAAGGGCAGGTGTTGAGATGGATTAAATAATGATTGTATTTTTATAGCACAGTTTTATAGTGTAGATTGTATTTTTATAATATATGTATAGTTTATGCATACTGTATCCCGCTTTTCTTGAGAACTGCTGTAGCATAGTGGTTAAGTGGCTCGGCTGCAAATCAGCACTCTGCTAGTTTGACTCCCACTACTGCCACGAGCTTGGCATGTGTTCTTGGGTAAGCCCCTCCTCTTAGCCCCAACTCCCCCACTGTATTGTGTAATATTATATTGATTTTATTCACCGCTCTGAGTTTGGTACTAATCTGTCCAGAGGGTTCTAGGTAGTTTACAAATGTACCCAAAGTTTAAACAATGAAATCAAAACACACCAAATCAACACCACATATACCTCTTGTGTTGCTGCTGCCTTAAAAGCTGTACAAATCAGTGCAAAAGCTTTTGGAATAAAATCGCAGTACAGGTTCCTCTGAACATAGGCTGGGAGTTTGTTCCTGAGCAACCATGGAAGAAGTCCTGGAATGGTCCGCTAGTGTTCAGACACCCCCCCCCCCTTTGTTGAGAAGATCCCAGCTATTTTCTCCAGGCTTTCATCCTACTTTTATGCATTTCTTTTCTTTGACTCACAACAGAGATTACACTGTGATCCTATCTGGAACTCGAGCTGTCATACTAGAAAAGCCAGGAGCAGGGAGCAGATAACGGAGCTCCGTCTCTATTGCAGGTTTCAGGCACCCCAGTATTGCTGCATTCTGAACATGACCTCAAGATGCATTGCTTGAGATGAAATGACCTGAAAGTGGTATCTGATGGGAGGTTTAAATCTTTGCATGTTGTCAAGAGTTTGCATGTAAGTGTTTAACAAGGGAGGAGATTAGGGTTCATGATTAAGCAATAGTCCAATATCCCTTGGATGCATCAAATGATATTCCTTTCCTTTTATGGGTAGAAATGTTCTATATTACTTTAGAAGTAGTGAGACAGAGTGTCCTATCTACAAGGGGATACTACTTACAACCCAAGAAACATGCATATCCCATCTTTTTTTGAAGTTCAGGGTACAATATGTAGGTGACTTTCTTTTATCTTCTATCTAGTACATATTTATTCCCCCTCCCCAAAGTGCAGCAACATGCATGGTTCTCCAGTTTGTGTTATAACTTCACAACAACCTTGTGAGGTAGACTGAGAGCATGTGGTTGTTTTAAGGTCATCCAGAAAGATTAAAGGGGTGTGTGTATGACGGCTGAACCCAGGTTTCATATATCCTAGCCTAACACTCTAACCACTACACCTACTACCTCTCAGTCTCTCTTCACAACAACGTTTTGAGCTAGGAGTGGCTAAAGGAGAGAGTGACTGGTTCAAAACTATGCAGTGAGCTTTATGGAGAAACTTCATCATTTTGTAATCTCCAGTAAAGTGGATTGGAGGTTCCTCTTGTGTTGCTGCACAGGGGAAAAAACAGGATCAAACCCAGG
Source organism: Eublepharis macularius (assembly GCF_028583425.1). Classification (NCBI taxonomy): domain Eukaryota; kingdom Metazoa; phylum Chordata; class Lepidosauria; order Squamata; family Eublepharidae; genus Eublepharis; species Eublepharis macularius. Next base: position 33,617,739 of record NC_072805.1, read on the forward strand.
TGCTCTGAATAGGTTGTTCAAAATGTCTAGTCAAGACTTTAAGTAGGATAAAGATGGAAGGAAATCAGCAATGGAAAACCACACTTTGAGATAAACTTAGGGTTGACAAATGTCTGCTGGCATTCCAGTGGCTAGCATGGTGGAGGGAATGCCATTAATGACAATGTGACATCACATCCGGGGGAAACCCAGAAGTGTCATCAGTCGTCTCTAGAAATCTCCACAAACTAATTTTGCCACTTCTTGGTTTACTTGGACATAAAATTGGCCACTCCATATCCCTGCTTCAACAGTAGGGTTGCCAACCTCAAGGTGGCAGCTGGAGAGCTCCCAGAATTCCAACTGATCTCCAGACAGCAGAGATCTGTTCGCCTGGAGAAGATGGCTGCTTTGAAGGGTGAACTCTGTGGCTTTATATCCCACTGATTCCCCGCCCTTCCTCAAACCCCACCTTCTTCAGGCTCCACCCCCAAACTTCCCAACCTGAGGATGGATTCAGACTTGGCAAGGCCTTTCAATATGCCAGGTTTAAGAGGACCCATCACATTTTCCTACAGTGGAGCTTGGAGTTCTCCTGGAATCAAAACTGATCTCCAAATTCCAAAGATCAGTCGTCAAAGATCAGTTGAAATTGGCAGCTTCAGAGGGTGGACTTCATGGCTTTATATATCTGCTGAGCTCCCTCTCTCTCCAAACTCTGCCCCCAAATCTCCAATAATTTCCCGACCTAGATTTGGCAACCCTATCTCAAAATGGTAATTTAGTGATTTGATTTGTGTTTAGAGGGGCCTCAAAATCTGACCTCCAAAACTGTTGCTTGCTTTGCTTGTGTGCAAATCCAACTGTGGCCGTATGAGAAACACCCTTCTGAAGAAACCTTCAGCACACAAAGCGGGTTGTGTCCTTCTTTGAATCCTGGCCAAAATTCCTCTGTCTGCTGGCAGACAGCAGAACGAGTGTAACAACGGCAGCATGACTTGGTGTACTGCAAGACAACTTCCAAGCGGTGTAAGTCAACTCTAATGATTCTAAATACACTTTCATATTTAAAGTGTACTTAACAGGATTGGCCACCCGTCAAATACTAGTGCCCAGGTCGTGAGCTCCCCTTCATAATAGCCTCCCGTTAATAGAGTTTTTATTATTTAGATTTGGCAGGAGTACATGCTTTTATTGAATGAACTTCCTGCTAAGTTTCTGAAGGGAGCAATCCTTGGTTTATAGCATAATTGCTCTATATGTTGATAATATCTTTTATTCTAATTGTTTTTCATTGTTTTTAATAAAAAGAATCAGAATAATAGAAGACACAGTACAAGATGATTTTTTTCTCCCCTTTCGTTATTCATGATCCTGGAAAAAAAAAATCCCAAATAAGCATTTTACAGGAGGTAAAAAGGTTTCATTTCCAAAAGTGCCTAATTTAAATCCGTTTATACAATGAACTAGCTAATGATCTTTTGCATTGAGAGGTGTAATGCCTTCATACTTTTTTTTATTAATAGAATTGTAGGGAATGGGCGGGGGGATAAGAAAGTTCTATTGTGTAGGCTATGGTGAGTTTTCTACTACAACCATCTTTTATCAACAGATGGCAACCGGCACATGAAAAATAATTAAAAAATAAAATGAAAAGAAATCCAGAATGAATTAAAGTGCTTCTTTGCGTTCTGATCTGCATTTTTGGGGGGTTTAGAAATTTTTATGGTGAATTGCCATATTATCTGTTACATCAGCTTACAATGAGGCTCCTATCAGACATAAAACAGATTTATAATATCATTAAAACACAATATCAAAGAATGAATAAGCAATTCAATAAAATTACAATAACACAAAGATAAAATGAAAGCCTTTTCAATAACAGTTTTATGCAAGAACATTTTGCAGACAAATATGTGTTTATAGATCTTTTAAATGTACATTTATTATGCTGCTCCTAATAGAGCCACAGGGGTTAATTTTTCCCCCTCTGTGTTGTCTTTATAAGTAGCTCAAAAACCAGCTGCAAAACTCAATAGATAGCTTTCTGTCTCTGAATTGATTTTAGGAAGGGGAGTGTTTTTAGTAGCCAGAGAAACACTGGGAACTGGTTCAAAACCAGAGCCCTTCTTGCGGGAGTGGGTTGAGAGAGGGTTTTTAGTTCATTGTCATGGGATTACCTCTTCTTTAATTCCTATCCTTTTGATGAGTGGTCAGATTACTACTTAAAGAAGGCATCCATATGGCAAATTCAACTGTTAAGTTAAAATGGGTGCAAACTTGGGTTATTGGTGGGCTCTGTTTAGGCTTACCAGGCCTCCACCCCTAGCATCCACCTTTACTCCACTGCCTGGTACAGCAGAGGGAGAAGAAAGGAGGAGGTGAGTGCCGTTGCAACAAAGCTACAATATCACTTCCTGTCACGTAACTGTAAATGGCATCTCATGCCACTGTGACACTCTAGCAATCCCCCAAATATCTATGGTAAGATTCTTGGTGATAGTGAATGCTGTCAAGTCATAGTTGACTTACAGCAACCCCTGGTGGGATTTTCATGGCAAGAGGCTAACAGAAGTGGTTTGTCATTGCCTGGCTCTGCAACCCTGGTCTTCGTTGAAGGTCTCCCATCCAATTGCTAACCAAGGCTGACCCTGCTTAGCTTCCAAGATCTAACAAGATCAGGCTTGCCTGAGCTAAAAGATTCTTACTATTGCATTATATGTTATTTATTTTGTTTATAGTCTGCCTTTTTCGCCTAGACTAGGTGGATTACAAAATTTAAAACTATGCAAATGGAACAGTGTAGAACATATAAAAACAGTGTTATAAGACTGGATTAAAAGGGTTAGAAAGCAATGCAATAAAACAATGTGATGACATATAAGAAATGCAAAAATTGGATTGCAAAAATTAGAAAACAATGTAATAAAAACCAGGTAGTGCTTACAATAAGTAGTGGTATGAACTTGTCCCTTTGTAAAAACGTTCCCCTAGCCTAGGCAATTCCACTTACTGCAACCCTAATCCCGTTATAAAAATGCCGTCCCGCATAATTCCTTTTTACACATTGTATGAAATAATGAAAGTTTGAGAGGCTTCCTGACCTCCTCAGACAGGTCAGGTCACAAAGTGGGATCCAAAGAGAGAATGCTTCGATACAAGCAGGAGGCTGCTGATCTTACTTGTTGTCAGGATGGCATTTTCAGCAGACTCTGTTCAGATGAGCTCAGGGCCAAGCTACAAGTGACGAATGACACAGGTTGGACACTTGTCAGCTTCCCTCAAGTTTTGATGGGAAATGTAGGCATTCTGGTCTTGCAGCTTGGCTCTCCAACTGCTGTCCAATGGACTTTTCAACAGTCAATTGTCCAACATTCCAGCAAGCTGCCTACGTTTCCCATCAAAACTTGAGGGAAGCTGACAAGTGTCCAACCTGTGTCATTCGTCACTTTTAGCTTGGCCTTTAGTTAGAGTTGCCAGCCCCCTGCTGGGAGGCAGGGAATCCATTACCCCCAGACTACACCCACAACTACCTCTCCCCTGGCCAACAGGGAAAGAAACGGAGGACTTACCCAGTTGCCGTAGGCCCTTTTGGGCCTGTGACACGTCAACATCACTTCCTGTTGTAATTTCAAAACAGAATATATATAAAATATGTAAACAATTCAGTAAAAACATATAAACACACAATGGGAGAGAAAAGAGGAACAAGACGTATGCACAACCCAGCAACAAACCAGGTTTGTGAACATCACAGTTAGGTGCATCTGACGAAGAGAGCTGTGGCTCTTGGAAGCTTATGCTACAATTCGGCCCACCCAGCCTGCAGTGTAGCTGCTTAAGGCCGGGGGCTGCCTTTTGCCTCCCCACAGGAAGAAGAGCTGACAGACAACTTCCCAGCCAATCCAGGGATTAAGGAGGGGGCAGAGCCAAGAGCCTTATAAGGCAGCTCCGCCCCTGCTCCCCTGCAGGTGCCTTGAGCTGGGCATGAGCAGAGCACGCTTCAAGCAGGGCTCCTCTCAAGCTGGTTTTATTGCAGGTTAGTCTTAAAGGTGCTACTGGACTCTTTGCTATTTTGCTACTGCAGACTAACACGGCTAACTCCTCTGGATCTATGACAGTTAGGTTTGTCATCTGAATGTAGCTCAACTGGGTATAGCATTCATTTTCAACTTTGTAAAGATGTAAAGAGCTCTCTGCAGTAATTCTGTGCTGTGACAAACAGTGAGGGAGAATCATTCTAGTTCTAATTCTTCGGGCCTTCAGTGAGCAAAGAATGTTTCGTTTATTAAAGCTCTGTCTTGTGTATTGGCTTGATTCTTCTGGAAGCACTGGAATTCAGTCTTAGCAAGAACAGTTTCACTTTCCAGTTCAATGGAGCACTTACTAGTAGCCTTCAGGATTTCTTTCTGATGTTCCTTTGTGGTTATAGTCAAGTTTTCTCTTGGTGCTATACCATCTGTGTGACTTCCATGATATTGAACCCTCTCCCCCAATCATTTAATTAATTGGTCACATTTGAATATATTTGCGTAGTATTCGCATCTTTACAATAGATGCTAATAGAAGGATATTTTTGATAAACAGAAGGATGTGTAAAGCTGCTAGGCCTTATTGAGTGATACCAGCCCACCTTGTACATTTACAGTTATACCATGAGTAGCTTGCTCTGGGATGGGTAGTTCTCTGTTATCTGGAGATCAGTTGTCATTCCAGGAGGACTCCAACTCCCGCCAGTAGGATGTCAATCCTATTATACCTCAGAAGCAAAACTGCTACAAAATGAGTGGTAGGGTATGAACTTTCGGGAGCCACAGCTCACTTCTTCAGATGGCTCACAAAAGCTCATACCCTACCACTCATTTTGTTAGTCTTATAAGTGCTACTGGACTCTTGCTCTTTTCCACTGCTACAGATAAACACGGCTACCCATCTTGATCTACAGAATGTTTTTTTTAAAAAAAATGGCACCCCACTCACTCATCAACTACATCTTGCGTGGGTTCATCTATGGATCAAATCAAGTTAAAACTTCCATCTCCGCTTCTCATACACATGATGTCATTTTAACAGTCAGGGTGTCCGGTTTGCTTGCATTTTAGTTATGCTTTTTATTTACATCTTTTTAGTTCAGGATCTAGTTTATAGTCCCTTGGAAGTTGTTGCCTCTCTCCCCTCCCACCCCAATGCAATGGTTACCATGTCAGAAAATAGATCCAGAGGAATTAGCTGTCATTCTCTGGCTGGGGTGCATGTGCTGGGTGTCGGCCGGGCAGGTTAGCTCACCGGTGGGCCAGACCAGGTAACAGCAAGGCAGTTGGTTAGAGCAGGAGTCAACAGTCAGGATCAAGTCCAAAACAGTCAGTTCACACTAGGAGTCAGTTCACACTACGAGTAGGCAGTGCCTGCAAGTGAGCACTCCTCTGTCTCTCCCACACAGCTGCCTTTGCTTTACTCTTCCTTCTTTCAGCTGGCCCTGGAAGCTCAGGCTTCTACATTACTCTGTGGGAGTATTTGCTTCCAACAGCTTTCACAGAAGTCCCTGGCTGCTTCTCCTGGGTTTCTTCCGGTGCTACAGCTGTCACAGCCATCTCTAGAGTAGACCCTGTTGGCTCTTCCAGCTCTTCATCCTCTGAGGAGGACTCTGGGGCAAGAGGTAAGGTGGCTGGTTGAGGCTGATGCACATCAGGTTGAGGCTGAATCACGACATTAGCCGTGTTAGTCTGTTGTTGCAAAATAGTAAAGAGCCCAGTAGCATCTTTAAGACTAACCAACTTTATCGGAGCATGAGCTTTCAAGAACCACAGCTCTCTTCATCAGATGCATCTGATGAAGAGAGCTGTGGTTCTCAAAAGCTTACGCTACAATAAAGTTGGTTAATCTTAAAGGTGTTCCTGGACACTTTACTATGCCAGAAAATAGAATTGCTTTCCTAAAATGGGTGGTGGTTAGGGCTGCCAGCTCCAGGCTGTGAAATTCCTGGTGATTTGGGGGGGTGGTCCCAGGAGAGAGTGGGGCTTAGGAAGGGGAGGGACCTCAACAGTGTATAATATCACATAGTCCACCCTCCAAAGCTGCCATGCTTTCCAGGGGAACTGATCTCTGTGGCCTGGTGATCAATTGTAATTCCAGGAGATCTCCAGCCACCACCTGAAAGTTAGCAACCCTAGTGATGTTGGCTAGGGGAGTTAGGCCAAAATATCTGGAAGAAGCATCTTACATACTTTCTTTTAAATCGTGCAATTAAATCTCTGTGCATTGTTTGTCTTTTGTTACTTAGAAGATCAAGTTGTGTCCGTGGTGTTTTGGCACTGAGTGAGAGAGGGATCTTCGTGAGTCTTGAAACCCAGAGATTAGAGTCTCTTCATAACAAACAGGTTTCCCTTGTGGTCTACCCAAAGTCAGCACAGGGTGCAAGATTTAGAAGAATTCCTGATTAGGGAGAGGATAGTTGCAGAAGAGACTGGACCCTTTTCTTCATTTAGCATGTCTGTATTTAATATTTTGGAATTTGTGTGGCATTCTCAACTACCAATTCCACCCTCCCCCTTTTCTCCTTTGTTACAAACATCCGTAGATTTCTTGCATTCTCCTCTGCCTGGGCTGCTCTAGATGGGGTAATATACCATTAGAATGTATCAGGATGGCAAAGGAAAATGGATTCAAGCTGAGAATATTTGGTTGCAACATGCACGACTAAAATAATTGAGGCATAAAAGATAGAGAAGAAGAGGTCCTTTTGCCCCCTTCTCAATGACACAGCACTTGTCTGAAGAGTCTTCCATTTCCAATTTCCTTGCTCCTAAACATTCCGGCTGGAAAATGTAGATTTTTTTTTTTTTGCTTTCAGCTTCTTATTTCCGTTTTTCTGTTCCAGAAATTTTTAGCAGACGCCAAAAACGGCTGCTGCAAATAGCGCCATTTCCACCGCACAGGCTGTCTGATTGCGAGTGTCTTGATTGCATCATTAGTTGTGAAGTGCTGTGCTCAGTGAAACAAACCAGCATCTTGGACATTAAAGTGGTATCCTGGTGTTTATGAAAAGAGGCCTCATATATACCACTTCATCTTGCAAACCTGCTTTCTCCTTCCCCCCAAGTGGATTCGTGCAGCATTAGGTAAACAATTACACGAGATGACTTTAGTGGTACTTTCATCCTCCTTTTAATTCATGCGTGCAAGCGTTCTGGCGTGGCTACCGCATAAAGCGTAATGGAGTTTTCTTTGCAAAAGGCAGTTCAGTTCTGAGATGCTTTTCTAGACGGAGAACTAGAGACAGAGACAGCAAAGAGGTGTGGAACTCCTCCTTTATACCCAAGCAAGATGTTTTGAATGTGTTTGTAACCAAAGATATTGAACAATTGTTGGGTGTTAGGTTTCCCCTCCTCCTTCTGATGATAAATTGGCCTTAGGTTACCTTAATTTGATTCATTCTTTCTGGGTGTTTTTCCTGTCTTAGGTGAATGGAGGTGTGTGCGTGCGTCCGTGTGTGCATTTATTTCAAGTAAAAACAAAATCTAAATGTGCATAACAATGTTTATTATATTACAGACACTCTTTTCTTAAGTTACTGCATGATTACTGTTGAATTGCTGGAAGTGACAAAACCTTTTCTGTGATTGGGGAAGAGGAAAGGTGGGGGCGGCATGGGGCGGGGGTAGAAAAAGGTCGATGTCTCTTTAAAGTCTTTGTCCGGCTGGTTATTTTTTATATGAGCTCAGCTCACATCACTTTTTATTAGCTTAATAAATCACCTTTCTTGTCAATCAAGCAGCAGAGAATAATTGGATATGGTTGAAGCCTTGCGTGATGGATTATAAATCATTCAAGATTAAATTAAAAGATAATGCACAAACTTAATGGTTTGTGTTTTGCAGTCTAAATTGCCTCGGAGCACTGCTGCTTTCAGCTTTATTGCAAGCCGTTTTTCTTTGCACAAAACCTTTCTGATTTTTTTTGGCCCCCTTTTTATTTCTGTTTATCATAATTCCCGTTGTATTTCTCATATTTACTTTTTAACACCCTGCCCTACTGTTTCAGAAGGCATCCAACTCACAGTGGTACATCTCTCATCTGAATGCAAGTGGGAGTGGGTGGACGGGTACACACAATTTCCTTTTTCCCCATGTATCATTCCAGTTTGTCCAGTTAAATATCCCACCTTGAGTGAGGGATCTATCACAGTATTTTGGTGTTGCACTTACTTGGAAAGACTGAAGACATAATAACATAGAATCAATCTAGACATTGAAAAGACAGCAAGACAATAACTGTACAAGAAATGAGAGAATCAGAGACCGTACCTTCCGTTCACCAGATGCATTGAAAATAGATTATGTTGATTATCTGAGAAATGAAGATTTTGTAAATTCATAACAACTTGGTAGGAGAAACACTAAAATTTCGCCTCACTCCGTGCAACAGTATAATGCAAACTGAATGTGCCTCTTGTTGCAGGCATATATATTGTCTTACAGGAGTGATCCAAGGAGAAAGGAAGAGCCCATAAATGCCATTGTTTTAAGCCGGCACATACTGAACTCTTCTAATGATATCCATGAGATTTAAAGGTTCTCAACTTTGGCTGTCAACCATCGAAGCAGAAGCAACCCTTCAATACCTTAATCCAATCACGACACGTCACCCTCTTGGCAGAAAACTACTCATTTAGTTTCAAGCATCTATAGTTACTACAGACAGTTATTCTCCCCAAATCTAGCAACCCTAAAGCGTGGGTTTGAAGATTATCAGAGAAGTGTGCTTCATGTTAAAACAAAACTAAGCATGTTCAAAAGCTTGGCAACCTTTAAAAATGAAAACATTAAAAACAAAAAAAAGTGTGTTACGTTTAGTCAGGGCTTTTTTTCTGGGAAAAGAGGTGGAAGAAGCGAAAATGGTCACATGGCTGGTGGCCCCGCCCCCTGATCTCCAGACAGGGCAATCTAAACTCCCCTCTGTCTGGAGATCAGGGGGCGGGGCCACCAGCCATGAGACCATTTTCAAGAGGTGCCGGAACTCCGTTCCACCACGTTCCAGCTGAAAAAATGCCCTGCATTTAGTGATTGGTTCCAGGCAGAGGGATCTGCCCCTCCTAAGCTTGCCATTTGTCAACCTACAGAGAGAAAGAAAGAATTAACAATAAACTCTCAGTTGTATGATTGTTCCACACCACCATGAACAGACTTTGTTGGCCGTCTGTTTAATCATATTTATTATGGATTGTGGCTATTTTGTAGGACTTTTAGATATTTATTGTGTAGAACTGTATTTATATTGTATTTATATAAAATAGCACTTTGCACTTATCAGTTTATAAAATTCTACATATCTTACTAGAAGTTGTAATTGTCCTTTACATTTAATCCCGGTTGTGGGTTTCCACTTTGGGTTTAGTCTGACTGACCGGGAGAGCTTTTTGGTTAGTTGCATTTGTCCACCTATGGCAGGTAATCTCCTGCCTTTGGTTTCTATCCCCCACCATTGAGAACTGAGGAAAAGAAGCAAAAATAGTTAGTGTATCGCCTCCACAGTGACGCTCTAGCAATTTCCTCATGTCTCTTTTTTTACTTACCACAGAGATTAGGAGAAAGTACCATAGAATCACCAGGAAACATCTTCAAACTCCCCGGCACCACTCTCAGAACTACTCAACGTTTGCCAAGGCAGTGCTAGCAATCGTACTCCTACCAAATATGGATTCCCCATTAATTTCAAAAAAAGCGAACAAATCTATGAGTGCATAGAAGTGGGGTGGGAGTCCATGGAAGTGAATGGGGACCATGGTGAGCTCAGGAAATCTGATCTGTGTGGATGTATGCACTGGTGTGATATTGTGGCTGGAGTGTTGAATTCCTCCTGTATACTAACTTGAGATGAAAGCAACCCTTAGTCTTTTCTGGAAAGCAGAGCACACCTTGTGCTGCAAAACTGGCGTGAAGCTGCCTTAAAACACACTGCTGAAAAATTCAATGAGACAACTCAGCTCTTTTATGATTTTAGGGAAAAGAAACAAAGAACTATTTCCATTTAAAGATTGAGAAATCGAGGTTTATCTAGGAGTTCATAAGGAGACTTCAGCCTACCATCTTGCTTGTTCACGGTCCCTCCTGTTCTTTACTCCTCTTCCAAATGCATTTCTTTATGAGTGCTTCAACCCTGTTTGATAAAGGGCATTTTTACAGGAGTCTGGGTTAGGGTTCCAGTTCCCCATGGAGGATCCAGTTCCTCATGGAAGACCTGGTAGGAAATTGGTACTAGTACTGAATAATATGTACTGTACTGTACTGTACTGTACTGTACTGTACTGTACTGTACTGTAATATGTACTAGTACTGAATAATAATAGTACTGAATAATAATAATTCCCTCAGGCTGCAAAGCAGTCAAGTTAGACTGGCTTCTGAGAATCACCTGATTTTCAGGGGCAGGAGGAATCAGCTCAAACTGCCTGCAGTTCCCTCCTCTGACCCTATTGGGTCAAAGAGCGAGGAACAGGTGTCTTGACACACTTGCGAGTGAACATGGTCTCCGGGTTGGAGTTTACAACGCTGCACACTAAAATTAGTTCTCTATTTTTACAATTTTTCTCTAACAATTTCACAGGTAAAGAACATTGTTATAATACCCCCTTTCTCCTATGCATTGTTGGAGACTGTACTCCCATCTGCTGTCTTCAGTTCCTTTGCAACAGCCTGCATAGTGTTAAGAGCCATGAAGGTGTTATAGGAGTAAAACATGACTTGTACTAAAATTGGTTGCCAACCACCAGGAGTTCTCCAGGAATTACAACTAATCTTCAGGCCACAAAGATCAGTTCTCCTGGACAGAATAGATGCCTTTGAGTGTGGATAACATAGCATTATACCTTGCTGAGCTCACTCTCCGCCCCAAACCCTGCGCTCTCCAGGCTCCACCCACAAAACCTCCAGGAAGTTCTCACCCTGGAGCTGGCAACCCTAGTACTAAAATAGGCCATGAGATTTTCAAAGCATACCCTCTTCAGCTTCAGTATTTGAAAAATCAGGGCATGCTCTATGTAGCGCATTAATATTCATTGAAAGACATGTCTGTGCATGTGAACTTAAGGTAATCGCCATCTCCCTTCTCTTGCTTAAGAAGTTGGACCCTAAATAAAGGTCTCTCAAGCAACTCATGGTAACAGAATTTTATGGAAACATACCCCAGTTGCAAAAAATGGGTCGAAATAGGGATAGTGGTTTAATGGAGACAGGATCTGGGAAACAGGAACTGTCTCTTAAATATAGGGACAGTGGAACATTACTAATTTTGAAAACACAAAAGTACATGGGAAAATGTGCTTAAGTTAAAAGGACAGCCTGTTTGGAATGTATGAGACCCCCTTATTAGTCATAGCATCTTCACTTATAAGAGCCAGTGTACAGGAGTGGTTAGTAGGATCTGAGAGACCCAGGTTCGAATCCTCACTCTGCCATGGAAGCTTGTTTGCTTGGTGACACTCAGCCTAACCTACCTCACAGATCAAGACGAGTAGCCATGTTAGCAATGGAAAAGAGCTAGAGTCCAGTGGCATCTATAAGATTAGCAAAATTAGTGGTAGGGTATGAGCTTTCGTGAGGCACTGCTCACTTCTTCAGATACCAAATACTTCTTCAGGTATCTGAAGAAGTGATCTGTGGCTCACGAAAGCTCATACCCTACCACTAATTTTGTGTCGTATAGGTACTACTGGACACTTGCTCTTTTCCACTGCTACCTCACAGAGTTGTTATGAAGATAAAACAGATGAGAACAGAACAGCGTAAGCTGTTTTGGGTCCCTGTTGAAGAGAAAGGTTGGATCTAAATGAACTAAAATAAATAAACATAAAATGTAACATGATTACAGCTAGAGTTCTCATATGAAGGACCTTCATATGAGAGCTTGGGAAGATCAATTTAACGCCCACTACCCATCAGGGTTGATGCGATCAACTATTGGCCTAACTCAGTACAGCTGATCCCTGTGCGTCCTTACAAAAATCCCACTTCCATCAGAACAACGTGTAACAGCAATCTTGGGCCTGCCAAAACTCGAGCAGGATTTTGCCCATTGATTTGTTTTGATGTGAGAATTTGGGGCAGGGTTCTTAACTCTGCGAAATTTTGGCCTTGCTCAGTGACATCCTCAAATATGAACCAGAATCTCAGTGCTTCAAGAAGGACAACTCTGGGCAGTGTGAATTATTCACAACCACCCCTGAAAATGTTCAAGTTCTACGAACTGATATCCTAAGGTGGGTCGAAAAATATCTAATTAGACAGACAGAGATGGCCGAGACAGCGAGAGTTAACCTCGGGCAAAAGGAGAAAGAAGGAGCAACGGCATCAATAGACATGGTGGAGGATTTACATTCTCTCTGTGGGATCTTCACAGTGGGGCTCACGTGCCTTTGTCTGTGGATTAATAACACACACTGTATTGTTACTGTACACTTTTTCCTTTTGGTTGGAGCTGCAGTACAGTAGGCAGCTGCCTTAATCACATAAAGGTAAAGGTAGTCCCCTGTGCAAGCACCGAGTCATTACTGACCCATGGGGGAACGTCGTATCACGACGTTTTCTTGGCAGACTTTTGTGACGGGGTGGTTTGCCATTGCCTTCCCCAATCCTCTACACTTTACCCCCAGGAAACTGGGTACTCATTTTACCGACCTCGGAACATGGCAAGAGAGATGAGGACTTTTTTCCTGCGAGTATGTGCCTGAAGAACTCATCTCTCTTGCCATGTGCCTCGGCATCCTCTGTGAAAGCTGCAGATGAGACGGACATGGGAAGAGTCCTCCGATCAGAGGCTCACATGGGAGTGCAGCATGTCCTTTGCTGCCTCCTGGATTCCGAATACAGCGCATGGGTGCATGGAGGCCGCTGAAATAAACGGAAGCAGTTTGCTGCCCATCCCATTCTTTCCCTTGTCTTTTCTCTTCATGCCAGGCAGAAAGTTGTGGTCGTCTTCTCCGGAGGGGTAGGAGGGAGGCAGATAAAGAGATGAGCCAGCCTTCTGTGTCCTTTACTCATTTCCGAGATGCCAGGCTGCAACACATCCCGACATTCATCAAGTTTCCAAACACTCCGCCACAGCAACAGAAAGTCAATGAAGGTTTATATGTCATTGGTAGTTTCTTGAGTGCCCTGGGAATGATTGACTGCGTTCAGATTCCGGCCGTGGCACCAGCAGATAATGAGATGTAGAGAAGTCAGAGGCATTTCCACAGAGGAAGGCACGGAGGCTGGCCACTCCAGATGCCTTCCGAGGTCTTTATGGCAGATTTGGATGCAAATATATGTCCATGTCTGTGTAAGCAAAGTTTTGCCAAACTGGAATACTGTTGAATGGGGAAAGCTTTTTTTTTTTTTTGGCTTTCACCAGAACATCATAGTACATTGTAACTGACTGTGTGGCTGTTGTTAAACCATTTGTTTATCTGATAATCTCCATATTTTAGCACAGGTGAACTTTAACATAAACAGAGCCAGTTTGGTGTAGTGGTAAAGAGCAGCAGGACTCTAATCCGGAGAGCCGGGTTTGATTCCCCACTCGTCCTCTTGAAGCCAGCTGGTGTGACCTTGGGTCAATCACAGCTCTCTTGGAGCTCTCTCAGCCCCACTGACCTCAGAGGGTGATTGTCATGAGGATAATAATAACACACTTTGTAAACTGCTCTGAGCGGGCGTTAAGTTGTCTGGAATGCCCTGGCATAAAGACTTGCTCGATTCTCTGTGGATATGATGTTGGGGTGATGACTGAAGTAACATGCACTTAAAATGTCCCCAGATGTACAGCACATGTGTCAAGGGGAGGATTTACATCAGAATCGGTGTCCATGGCCCACACACACTAAGGTTGCCAGCCTCCAGGTGGTGGCTGGAGATCTCCTAGAATTACAACTGTCATCCATAGATATGTGTTCCCCTGGAGAAAATGGCTACTTTGGAGGGTGGGGTCTATGGCATTATACTCTGCTGAGGTCCCTCCCCAACCCCTGCCATTCCCGGTCTCCATCTCCAAAATCTCCAGGAATTTCCCAACATGGACCAGGGCTGTTCCCACACGGCTTACCTGAACCCGGAACGCTGCGCAGCATGCCGAAAAAAACGTGGAAGATTGCATTTTCTCTCATGATTTTTGCGCACTGTTGCGCAACATCGCGCAAAACTCGCATGAGAAAACACGATCTTCCACGTTTTTTTCGGCATGTTGCGCAGCGTTCCAGGTTCAGGTAAGCCATGTGGGAACGGCCCTGGCAGCCCAAACACACACACAAACACAAAACTGAGTACAGTAGATGATTTCTTCAGCTCTGTTTTCCTCTTGAGGTGACTGAAGTTGTTGGTGATGTGGTGTTCAGTATACTCTTTGCCAAATTCTTATGAGAACAAATTTTAAAAGCGAAGCTCCAATATATGTTTACAGGCACCAAATTATCATTAGAAATTATCTGGCCCATTTTGTTATTTCTGTTCTTGAAGATATTGTCATGGGACAAGTCTATGCCAGTTTTTTAACTCTGTAATTCATCGAAGGAAGTTAAATACTGGCTCGCAATCTTATATTATGCCTCTGTGTCGTTCCTTTTTATTCTCAAATGAAAATTCGTTCCCCTCCCCCTCCTTTCATCTTAAATCTCCATCTCCGCAATACTTCGACAACAAGCAGAGAGACAGCTACTTCCCTAATTTTCATACTTTTGTTCTTTTTCCTCATGAAAGGAGTGGATCCGTAGAGGATTAATGGAAATTTAGTAACCTGATCCTTTAACAAGTGTGTTTGCTTATACAACAATGGAATTGTGCTTCAATAGATGCGGGTAAGGAAAATTCATCTAAGGACAGACATATCCCCAACAAATAGTGTTAAGGCTAAGAAAACTGATTTGCTTTATAGACTCGTGGTTTCAGAATCTGGAGTTGGGTCCAGAGAAGATCTTCCTTTTATTTTTAAGAAGGTCAATCACTAGAGGAGCAAAATTTAGAAAGAAGTTTAAAAGATTTTGATCAACCTCAGCCTATCTCACCTCACAGAGACATTATCCTGAGGATAAAATGAAAGATGGGAGGAAGGTGTTGCAAGCCACACTGGGTCCTCACTGGGAGGATACAGATGCCTAAGTTAAAATAAAAATCAGATAATGTTTCATCAAACTCTAATATGCTTGAAACAATTTTTTAGGCACATTGTCTAGGTCCTGCTGCCATACAGAGAGGAAATAGTTGCTACATACACCACTTATTCTGAGGGGGTAATACAATTCTCCTCACTTCTAAATATTGATGTCTGGTTGATCAAGCCTTTAACTCCACACTGTAGCTGGTTACCACTCAGTTAACCTGCATTCAACCTGGTTCTTTCTCAAAAACTCCTCTACTTTCATTTCACGTGGTTTCCTCCTTTTCTGCTTTCCGTACTTCGGGCATCCTACATTCTGTGGTCTGGAGCATTCTTCTTGCCATTGTTTCCAGCAGCTCGAGCCACAGCATAAATAATAATAATAACATTCAATTTATATACCGCCCTTCAGGACAACTTAATGTCCATTCAGAGTGGTTTACAAAGTATGTCATTATTATCCCCACAACAAAACACCCTGTGAGGTGGGTGGGGCTGAGAGAGCTCCAGAGAACTGTGACTAGCCCAAGGTCACCCAGCTGGCTACAAGTGGAGGAGTGGGGAATCAAACCTGGCTCTCCAGATTAGAGTCCTGTGCTCTTAACCACTACACCAAACTGGCTCCCCTCCCTCATTCTGTTCTTACAAACAACCCTGTGGGGGATGTTAGGATGAGAGGTTGACAGTACTGAATCCATTCAATGAAGAGCATGGCGGAGGAAGAATCTGACCCTGGTCTTCCCAATAGAGATGGGCACGAACCAGAAAAACCAAAAAAATGTGTGGTTCATGGTTCGTTGCATTTCACGAACCTGCCCTGGTTCACAAACTGGCTCATGAAAACATCACATCCAGGTCAGCAAATTTTCACTTCCGGGCCAGCAGAAGGCCACTTCTGGGTCAGCAGCAGGTCTGCAGGAAGTCCATCCTCTGTTGCATAGGACACTGATTGATCGGCACCAGCCTGTCTGCAGTCACAAACAAAAAAACGAACCAAACGAACCAGCCTGAAGTTCATGGTGGTTTGTCAGAAATGGACTCTGACGAGCCACCAGTTCGCGAACCACGAACCAGCCCGGTTCGTCATGGACTTTGGTTCGCATTTCGGTTCGTGCCCATCTCTACTTCCCAGTCCTAGACCAGTTTGGCATAGGAGCCAGTTTGGTGTAGCAGTTAAGAGCGCGGGACTCTAATCTGGAAAGCCAGGTTTGATTCCCCACTCCTCCACTTGAAACCAGCTGGGTGACCTTGGGTCAGTCACAGTTCTCTGGAGCTCTCTCAGCCCCACCCATCTCACAGGGTGTTTTGTTGTGGGGATAATAATGACATAGTTTGTAAACTGCTGTGAGTGGGTATTAAATTGTCCTGAAGGGTGGTATATAAATCAAATGTTTATTACTACTACTACTACTACTCAATAGCTAACTACCTCTCTCCTCTAAATCCCCCTGCTTCTGCTATCCTAATGAGACGGTAGCAAAGTGATTCCCTCCTGTGCCATCAGGATGTCTTGAGAAAGCCATGACAGTGTCACTGTCTTAGCATAGGCTCCTCCCATATGGCTTATTTCTCCCACAGCCACTGAGGTAGCCATGCTATGATGGCGCCAACATCAGCCATCAATCAGAGCCTACTTTTTTCAACAAAACCTTTCCTTGGCCACTCCATTTCCATTTCCTGGACTTGACTTCCTCCTGGGTCTTTCCCCCTACCCCAACCCTACAATTCACTTGCAAATCCCTGAACTCTTTCCTTATCCCTGTCTTGTTTGCCTAATGTAGATTTTATGCCCTCTGGGCATCACATCTGTGCTCCGTGCAGCACCTGGCGCATTGTTGGCACTAAATAATTGTTAAATAGTAGAAGTCTCAGTGAACAAAACACACTTTCAGATTAGATTTGGGAAGCTAAGCATCTCTATTTGTTTCAGCGCGAATAAACACCGAAGTTCAGGCTAATCTGCCTTTGATCCAAATTACCTGTTGTGAACCTTTATTTTTCATTACTTCACATGTGATTATGTACCTCTATTAAGTTTGAAGCACAAAGAAATGAGCCCAGGTAAATTAGAGAATTCTCAACCCAGCCAAGTTTCCTGATGGATTTTTTTTTTTTTTTTTGCGGCTCTCTGAGTGGTCGCATCATTCAAAGTTGTCTGCCTTTTGAACAAAGGGGCACAGATCTATTTGTGCAGTGAAATTATATGCTTGGAGAGAATTGCTGTGAAAAGTAGCAAATTGGGACTGTTGATGGAAAGGGACCAGACGTCCACAAGATGAAAGATTTCTAGCTCTGCGTCTCAGTGGAAGCCATCTTAAGTTTGTGAGGCACAAGGGTATGGTGGATACTGGAGGATGGTATGGTACTATAATATGTCTGTAGACAATTTGTTTGGCTAGAGGTTGACCGTGTGAGTGTGCACCGCCTCATAGATCTGTCATCCTTCCTTGATTTTTATTTATTTAGAATTTTTTTATCCACCTTCCAGGGGGCTCGACCCAAGATGGCTTACAAAATAAAACATAAAAACAGGTAGAAAATAGGTAGAAATAGGTTTGAATTCCGCAAGTGTTGTTTATTTGAAAATATATATACCTTTAATAATCCCAATATTATTCTAACACTTTTAAAGGTTATGATAATTAGTTGCATTAAGAAATCAGCATTGTTATTGTTAAGAAAAGGTAATGACAAGATAGGGGTAATAATGGAATAATTAGTTTTTTCTTTTTCTTTTAAGATAAGTAGAAATGAGTTTGAATTCTGTATGTATCGTTTATTTGAAAATATATAAACAGTTTCAATTATTACTCTAACACGTTTAAAATTTATGATTTTTGGAACCTATACTTTGATAATCCTTGTGGCATACGGCTTTGTGTTTGTTTTTCTTGTTTCCTTCCTTTATCCCTCTTTTTTTCTGTATCACCCTTTTCCTGTTTTAATTAAATAAAATATTTTTTAAAAAACATAAAATCCAGTATTAAAAGCTCAGCCAGAACAAAACACATAGATCATTATAAGCAGTTTAAAATGAATAACAGAATCTTCTTCCTTCCCTTATTCTCTAAAATAGATTGGCATGAAGGATTGTATCCTACTACAATTCATTTATAGTTAAAATTCACTACAATTCCGCACAATATTTCCTGTTCCCCTCATCACTGCAGCTGCTGTCCTGCATGGTTTTGGTCCCTGCTGGTCCCACAATCCATTTTGCCTCCCGGTCCTGGATAGCAGTAATAATAACAACTGCAACAAAATTCGATTTATATACCACCCC
Source organism: Eublepharis macularius (assembly GCF_028583425.1). Lineage (NCBI taxonomy): Eukaryota > Metazoa > Chordata > Lepidosauria > Squamata > Eublepharidae > Eublepharis > Eublepharis macularius. Next base: position 33,636,127 of record NC_072805.1, read on the forward strand.
TTGGGATAACTTAATGCTCACTCAGAGTAGTGTACAAAGTGTGTTGTTGTTATCCTCACAGTAATCACCCTGTGAGGTGGGTGGGGCTGAGAGAGCTCCTAGAAGCTGTGACTAACGCAAGGTCACCCAGCTGGCTTCAAGCAGAGGAGTGGGGAATCAAACCTGATTCTCCCTAGAGTCCTGCCACTCTTAACCACTACACCAAACTGGCTGCTTTGGGTGGCTGCATTTGATTGATGTCTTCTAGAAGTCTAAGAATCCAGTGGTTATGGGTTGTGAAAGTGTAGGCAAGTGAAATGCCGCATTGCCAATAGAAATGTCTCCTTTAAAATGTCTCCTTTAATATGAAAACTGGCTTCTCAAAATCAAACAAGCAATTTCTGTAATAGCACTTTTTGTATTTTTAATCTTTGTAATAGAGGCTTCCATATGCTAAGCAGAGATGTGTATTTTATTTATTTATTTATGGCCCACCTTTCTCACGGAGACTTGAGGCAAATTACAGAATAAAAACAATGTACTCATACAGAGTAAGGTATAAAAAGAGCAGTGCTATAGTACAGAATTAAAAGAGAGCATGAACAACTGCCCAGGACAAAGTACATTATAAACAATGTTTGTATGTGTAAAAGGTCATCAATAATCATTGCAATACATTGCATAAATGTTTCCTTCTGGATTGTTCCATTCTGCTACCATTCCTATCCCTTCTTTAAAAATACTTCTGGAACAGGATATTAACTTACCAGAATCAAAGCCTGTCCACCTCTTTTAACCAATCCAAGTGCTAAAATTTATTATTCAATAATCTTGGAAATACTTTGATTGTGACCATTAGTCTAATGCCTTGTCTGTTTTTCATAGTTGCATGAGGCAAGGAGAGGTAGCTGCAGGGACAGTGAGGGGAAATAGTGAGTTGGCAGACAGTCTAACTGACAAGGGCACTTTCCAACCAGAAGTGCTACCAGATATTCCCACTCAAGAGGATCATTCCTGTAGTCATTTTTGTGAACTGGTTTTCCACATTCTACAACCAACTTGGAGACAGTTGTTTGGGTTGTATTGTTATTCCATTCTCTTTTCTCAGATTATACCTGCCCAGGGATAAAAGTCTTGCTTGACTACTTCTAAAATCAAGTGCTGAAGAGGAGGAAGGAAGATAGAAAGTTGTCAAGCTAAGTTTCCTTTTTCCCTATGGGCAACATACATGTACGGAGAACACAAGAAGTTGGTTATGCTGCTTTGAAGGCAGGTACTGCAGATTGGGGAGGTGGGGTAGAAGCAGATGCTGGGCTATGCTACTTCCCCATCCCACTGTATGTGAGAAATAGGATACCTGGAGGGGTCAGGTGCAAACTTGTTAAATGGGGTAGGCAATCTGATGCAGAACAGATGGAGTGTGGAATAAAAGCAAATCCTACCCCCAAAACAAAAAGCAAAGTCAAACCAGATGAAATTTGAGACACCTGTGATGAGAAATGATCCAAAAGTGCTCTCTCTCTATGGGAGAGATTAAGGATCAAATTGCTGAGCTCTCATGACATTTTTAATTTCATGCAAAATCATTGATGTTGTTTCCTTGGTGAAAATTATGAACACAGTTGCTATTAGAGCCAACTTGGGGGCGGGGGAGGGGTGCAGACTAGCAGTGCAATCCTATGCAGCATTGCTCCAGTTTATGCCCACTGTTATCAATGAACTTAAACTGGAGTACCACTGCAAATAAATGGGTTTTGCATGTGTGAAGAAAGGCGATTTAGCCTACTGTCTTTCAACATCTTTTCTCCTAGCTTGGCTAACATTTGATATTTGAGCATGGCTGGAAGAAAATGCTTCCAGCATCCGAGTACAGTGAAAAAAGGAAGGAGTGGAAACAACATATAGCTCCCTTTGTCCGTGCATTCTGTTTCTCTCTCTCTCTCACACACACACACACAAACACACACGCGCGCACACACAGAGAGAGAGAGAGAGAGAGAGAGAGAGAGAGAGAGAACTTGAGGATACCTGGAAAGGCAGGGACATTTTCTTCTATCTACTGGAAATCTAGCAAGGAACATCCCTTGGGTGGCACAGTCCCTGAAAATTTAAAAATTTAGATTGAAAACAAGTAAGTTATAGGCAGAAATTGGTGTCTTGTTGATAATAGTGGAAACAAATATGGTATGGGATCAATTTAAACAGCTGTCCATTGCAACTTAAAGACTTCCTAAAGGGTAGATCTTGTAACTTTTAAATCTCGTATGGATAGGCCTGGAATTCTCTCAGAATTATAACTACTCTCCAGACTACAGAGATCAGTTCCCCTGGAGAAAATGGCTGCTTTGCAGGGCTTGTCTTTTTACCCTGCTGAGGTCCCGCTCCAGACTCCACTCTCAAATCTCCAAGAATTTCCCAACCCACAGTTAGAAAACCTATGTACACTCAAATTCATCTGATGAAGAGAGCTATGAGTCACAAAAGCGAACACAGGAATCAATATGGTTAGTCCTTAAGGTGCTGCTGGATTCTCATTTAATTTTGCTGCAATGTCAAACAGGTGTAATAACAATTACAAAGAAAATGAGTAAAGATAATTAAAGAATAGAATAACAAAAATAACATTTCTGTGCAGACCCTTATAATATTAATGGTGGAGTGATGTTTACAGGGATTGAAGAATACATCTTCAAGTATTTCCTTATGAGTTTTAGATCCATGCTTAAATGCAAAACAAATTTTCTACATTATTCTTACGTCAATTTCTATCTGGTACTTAAAAACAAAAAAAACTGCCCTTCCTCCTTGGAGCTCATAACACTTGTCCTGTTTTATCATCACAACATCTCTGTGATGTAGGTTAGACTTGAGAGACAGATGATTGGCTGAGATAGTGTGCCCGGTCCCCTTACTCACCCGGTGGGAGAGGGACCTGACACTTACCTTTTTGGATGTCTTCATACACATGTGCTTTGCATGCATGCTCCTGGGGTGGTACGATGATGTCACTTCCGGGAAGGGGCCGGGAGCATTCCTGGGGTTTTGCAGTGTTGGCCCCTTCGGGGCCCAAATTGGCCTGTTGCAAAGCTCTGGAGTGCTCCCAGGGCAGTATGATGACCTCACTTCCAAGAGTGATGTTGTCACGCCACCCAGGGAGTGCGCTCAGAAGGTCCACTCCCCCACCTTCCCCCTGCCCACTGGCCAGGTGAGTGATGATGGAGATGGAGGGTGGGAGTGGCAGATCCCCCGCCTCCACTAGGGGATCTGGAATCCCTAGGCTGAGACTTGTATGGCTGATTTGCAAATTTGGACCCAATCTGAATCCCTACACTGTAAGCATTACAGCATGCTAAACTGCAGCAGAAACAACCTTGAAACATTAGGAAGTGGTGGGGGGGCATGGAAAGATCAAACAAGCTTAGCTTTTTAAGATTACTTTGAGTTTTGGCTGGGGGGGCAGTTCAAATTTTCTTTAAATATGTTGTTACAGTATGCCAAAGTAAATGAATTTATTTTTGTAACACATTCTTCAGTTGATTTCCTCCATGGGAGCTCAGGCCCTTCTTGTCACTTTGCCAAGGCATCAGAAACACCCGCGTGTCTTTCCATGTATTAGCGAACAAGTTTCCTCTGATGAAGACTGTTTCCCTTTGTTGCCTCTGTTCACACTAGATGATGACTACCCGTGTTGGGAGAATTGCAGATAGCGCAGGCTCCTAATATGCATGGTTAGTAGGCTCTTGGTATGCACAGTTATAAGTCAGAAAAGAGCTTAGATAAATCCATATTGTGCTTCATTTGAAGGAGGCAAAACATCTTGGAACTTACCTTCTTGAACTCTGCATAACCCCCCTAAACTAGCAAATAGGTATACAAAGAAATGGGACCACTACAAAATAGAAAAAAATCACAGAAGGCCTTCTCCAACCCAGTATCTACGCCCGATCAACTGACTTTACTGAAAAATTGATTTTCTTCTTTGAATATATAAACAAGAATGACATTCAGACAGAAAATCATACCAGATACTTGTCCTATACATTTTACAAAACTTGAATCAACGAGACAACTGTGCAGTAGTGGAAGTCTGCAATATCCAGTTGAAAATGAGTTATATCAGCCATGCCAATACAGACATAATATAACCTTTGATTCCCTGAAAACTCATCAAATACACCAAAATTTCAAGACTTAAACAACCTGTCAACAACCTGCGCAACCCTCTGAACATGACAAAAGCCAAAAGGTCAATTTAATGCTACTAACACTATTAATGTACCTCGAATGGCTGATTTTACTTTTGTATTTATATGTGATAAATGCTGAAAAAAAATATATTTTTTAAAATTGCTAGATATTTTCAGTTTTTTAGGGCGAATATTGACTTGACGCTTGACACAAGTGTGTGAGCCAGAAGTCTACTGTCAAAGACTTGGGGCTGGCAACATCTGGCAAGTACAGCCTTACTGGAAGCTGGGAATTCCACCGGGACTGTGGGTTTGCTTGCGCTGCCATTGGAATGTCCCCCAAAGCTCCTCTGCTCTCCAAATTGTCAACTTGACACTCATCTTTTCCAGCCCCGTTACCTTTCATTCATAAACCCCCTGCCAGTCTGAGAAGAGCGACTACGTTTCCTCTATGGCAACTTTATTAAGGATACAATAAAATCTCCCCATGATTTTATCGGTTTTGTAGTGCTATCTTGCCGACTCCGGGGCTGGATTCAAGCTTCTGTGAGCTGATCATTAAATGAACTATAAAAACCCAGTCTCCATTGTTGGCTGGTGTCGCTGGGATTGCGGTGCTTAGTCACCGCCCACCATTGACAAACATAATCTGATGGTCACATCTGCATGTCAGCCCCATAAAGAGAAACCCCCGAGTCTGTCAGAGTGTGAGGCGAAGGCATTAGCGATTTCAATTCTGCTTTATTTTCCACTTGAAATGGAGGGAAACCGACAAAAAACAAATAAGAAAGCTAAACAGTTGCGTGAGAGCTAGCAATTTGCCAAGGAGCTAGTGACAGACACTGTATTATCATAATTGTCTCTTCTACATGATAGGACAGAAAAATAATAATGTCATTTTATTTATAGCCGGGGTGCCCCCTTTATGAGACTCATACAAGTTTCTGCCAACTGGAGTAGGTCAAATGACATCTTTTGATCAGGCCTGTCCAAAGAGATCAAAGATGAATGGCAGGTAATGGATATCCAATGACAAACCAAATCTAAAACAGAAATAAGGCTGCCAGAGCTTGCCAGTTACCCATTAAAGGTTCACCTAACTAAGGCAGGCTGTTTGACATGTTAGCCGACCACCTAAATCAGCCGAGCGTAGGTGCTAAAATTGTGTATTATCATTGGAAATGGCTATTATTTCCTCAGTAACATTTCTGTTAAGGCTTTGTTTGTCAAGAGCTGACCAGCCATTGTAGGAAGCAAAGCTGATGCATGCTGTGCTTCGAAGTTCTCAGCAGATCGGAGCTCCTTGGATCTTAGGTGTATTATCCAGGTTTTAATTGTTGCATCTAATAGAAGCATTCCATGGAAGGAACTTGTCATTTCTTTCTTCAAGGCAACTAGTGTCGCTTATAGCTGTTCAGGATGGTACAACCGCCTCCATTGTCCAATTTAGAATTTCTAGGCAACAGAATAATTTTTTTAAAAAGAAAATTTTAGGCACTTTGATATAATATCTTAGGAGTCCTTTTTGCACTTTCGGAAATGTTTATAGTGTGTGTGTGCGTGCACGTGTGCGCTTGAGCATGTGTGCATGCATGCATGCATGCATGAGTGTGTGTGTGTGTAAAAAAATAGCTGGGAAATCGGTACCAGAATTCTTAAACTATTTATGATTATCTCTGGGCATAATCTAGACAAAATTCAAACATACTATTGGCCTGACCAGAAAAGATACTGAGAGATTCAAGGCTGGATATTCCCAATGTTTTGTAAACAGAAGTAGCAACTGCATAGGATCCTGAATTGGGTTAGGGACCTGAATTGGGTCTAGAAACTTGTAGAATGGGTGCAAGTGTTTAACCCAACTGAAATCACTCCTTTCACCGTTCCTGTACTGTTATCCTTGAAAAGGTGCTATCCAAAGCTACTAATAATGATCGATCCATCCAAAGCTACTGATAATGATTGATTGGCAAAACTATGGGGGTAGAGTATGCACACACGTGTGCAAGAGTTCGAGCTTTCTTGCTTCTCTTTGGCATGATCCACCTTAGGACATATAAAACAGCTGTTTCTCTTTAATAAATGCTAGGAAAATGTAGCCACAGATTTCCCAGTATCTCCACTTCTTAGGTTCTAGGTCTCATTGATTTTCTATTCCAAGCCTCAACTTAGGCTTGGATGATGCCTTTTGTTTGCTGTCAGAGATGTAGGTGTGTGTGAGAGGGAGGGACAGAAGGGGAGAGGCTGTGGGTGAGGCAAAGAGGTAATGCAAAAGGAAGAAACACATTGAGGACTTGAGATTTCCCTCTGCAAGTCCTTGTGGGTTCCTCACTTGCTACATTTTTTGTGGGCTGACTTTGGAGGGAGAGAAGACAGGAAACGAGATGGTGAAAAGGAAATAGAAGCAGATGGAAATAAATGGGGGACAGGTCACAGAAGCTTTGCCCCATCTCTAGAAGGCCATCCTCTGGTTGCTCAGTCCAAAAATGCATCTCGTTTTGTAATCTAGCAAGAAGCAGGATTGTTTCTGAATGCTGAGTTTCTAAGCAGCAGAGCCTGTCCACCAGTTTCTATGGAACAAAGCTGTGTCCTCCTTTGGGAGCCCAAGTGAGAATATGCTGCATGAATATGTTTCTGTGCAGTTTAGAATGGACTGGACAGATAAATTGTGGGGTAAGAAAATAGTTGCTCCCGTCCAGCAGATTTAAGCATGGCGAAGCCCTCTAAATCAAATGGCCTTCTTAACGTGTGCTTCTTTTTGTCTTTGAATTATGGCCTCTGTGTATATTCTGTACGATTTGATGGCACAAAATGGTTCTTTTGGTTTGAGTACATTACCTGCTTTGGCAACACATTGTGTATAAGTTTTAAGGCAGAGTGTTGAACAGAAATAAGTGGTAGATGGAGGGGTTCCTTTGCAATCAGCTTTCATTTTAGAAGCATACAAAAAGGTGAGTTTTACTGAGTTTGTTTTTAATCATAACAACAACAACATTTTATTTATATACCCTCCTTCAGGACAACTGACATGCAAAGTGGTTTACAAAGTATGTTATTATTATCCCCATATCAATCACCTTGTGAGTTGTGTGGGACGGAGAGAGCTCTGAGAGAGCTGTGACTGACCCACGGTCACCCAGCTGGCTTCAAGCAGAGGAGTGGGGAATCAAACTGGGTTCTCCAAATTAGAGTCCCGCTGCTCTTAACCACTACACCAAACTGGATCAGGTAGATGGATGGATGGATGGATGGATAGACTCAGCCTAGAGTTGTCACTTGTCAGCTCTGGCTTGGGAAATTCCTGGAGATTTGGAGACAGGGCAGAATTTGGGGCGGCAAAGAACCTCAGCAATATATAATGCTGTGGAGTCCAGCTTCCAAGACAGCCATTTTCTCCAGGAGCAAAATAGAAAAGAGTCCAGTAGCACCTTTAAGACTAACCAACTTTACTGTAGCATAAGCTTTCGAGAACCACAGTTCTCTTCATCAGATGCATCGTGCATCTGACGAAGACAGCTGTGGTTCTCGAAAGCTTATGCTACAGTAAAGTTGGTTAGTCTTAAAGATGCTACTGGACTCTTTTCTATTTTGCTACTGCAAACTGACACGGCTAACTCCTCTGGATCTATTTTCTCCAAGGGAACTGATCTCTGTGGCCGGGAGATCAGTTAAAATTCCAGGAGATCTCCCACTCTGCCCGGAGGCTGGCAACTCTAAATTAGCCTCCCTTTATATAAACCTTTATATAAAAGGTAAAGCTTTTAATTGTAATGCAACACGTCCCCCCATGTCACTCTATATACCTCTGCATAAACAGCACTCCAAACGTGATTTGGTCTGATGAATAAGCTAAATATTTCTGTTCTGCCCCTTGTGGGTCTCTGGATTCTGAGGTGGGGTCGCATTGTGTACACTGGTATTCCAGTTCACTAATTACAAGCCTGCTCTTCTAATGATATTGCCTCTCCTCTCTTCTCCCTCCCCCTCAGATTTCATTCTCTCGGTAGCCTAAAGAACATATTTAGAAGCATAATTAGTTATAATTAGAAGCAAACAAACATAATTTGCACAGGGTAATTGATTATAAAAGATTAACAGGTAGCAGCAGTATTGGAAAGAAAAGCAGGTTCGGCACCTAATGGTAATTGTCATCACGGAAGGGTTACGTCTAATCGAGCGAGGGGGAAGGGGGAGAATCAAGATTGCGAAGTGTCTTTTAAAAGTTTCATAAACCTCCCTTTCCCCTGATCATCTTAAAGCATTAAAAGATATCTTTTCATAACATCCCTTTCCATGATGAGAAGATAGACATTTTGATGGTGAAGCCTCTTGGCAGGAAATTTGGTAGCGACGTCCCGTCTAATTTGTCAAGCACAGCAGTGGTCTTCTCACGGCGGGAGGCTGCCAGCATGGGGTCTGACACATCACCTGTCTAGGTGAGCAGCCGGTAACTCCATCCAAAGTGACAGGGCGCTTATGCAGCCCCATTCTAGGGAACAAGCACAATCATGTTTTGAGTCGCTCAGCTTGGAAGGGAGCACAACGTCATGTGACTTGGCTGTCAAGCATTCACCTTTGACATCTGGTTATTAAAAAGACAGCCTTCGTCTCTCTCCCCCACCCCCATGCACACTTTTAGCCACATATGCAAATACGTAGTCAAGCCAGACCCAAAGTAGCCATCTGGGGAAGCAAGAGGAGAAAAACGGCTATTTTTCACTTGTGCATGTTAAGTCACAAATATATATGTTGTTAAAAACAAAACAAAACATGGCAGTTGCCTAGACTTAAAGAAGAGCTTCCAAATCTACGGTGGTACCCAAAGTAAATGACCAGGCCAAATAAAAACTGCTTCTTTAGCCAAATGAACAGATTGCAGATCGAAATAGCGATTTCTAGGTCATTTCCACACATCCCGGCATAGCGCTAAACAAACGCAACGAGGGCGTCTCCCTGGCACGATTTCTGATGTCATCGCGCCACGCTCCCGTTTTTGTGGTGCGATAACGTCAGAAATCGTGCCAGGGAGACATCCTCCTTGTGTTTGTTCAGTGCTATGCCGGGACGTGTGGAAATTGTATTTGGTTAGCAGATTGTACCATAGCCAGCGGATGTGGAATGCTGCTACTGCGTCAGATTTTAAATTCTGAGACTCATTTGGTAGAATGCTCCCCTTCCCATATGATTTGGCACTACATACATAACACTCTCCTTTATGTGGCTTTATCTGACATGTTGGGTCTGAAAATAGCATAGGAAGCACCCATCCAGGAAAACGGTTAAAGAAAATTGAGAATGACTTGAAATCTTTTCTAAGACTTCCAAGGTTGAATGTTCACTGGAGTTTCCCCCTCCCCCTGCATTGTGTGTCAATATCATTTGGAGGGGGAAAATAGATATGTGGGGGGGGGGTCCAACCAGTATCTATCTTTGCATCAGAATTTAATCAAGGAGTATGTTCAGATTTTAAATTACAAAAATTGAAAGACTGCTCTTATGGAATTCCCTTGAACTTCTGCAAAAGGGATTCCCCCATTGTCTTTGACCCACCAAAGTCATTGGGATTCCAGGGTGGAAAAAAGGGCTAGACAGCCTGTTTGGAACTTGAGCTGAGCCAGTAAGCATTTCTTGTTGCTATGGAATGGGAATATAGCTATATCACCCCACCTTTCAGCTTAGATAGCCAGTTTGGTGTAGGGGTTAAGAGTGCAGGACTGTAATCTGGAGAACCGGATTTGATTCCCCGCTCCTCCACTTGAAGCCAGCTGGGTGACCTTAGGTCAGTCACAGCTCTCTCAGAGCTCTCTCAGCCCCACTCACCTCACAGGGTGATTGTCGTGAGGATAATAATAACATGCTTTGTAAACCGCTCTGAGTGGGTATTAAGCCATCCTGAAGGGCGGTATATAAATCGAATGTTGTTGTTGTTGTTGTTGCTGCTGCTGCTGCTGCTGTTGTTGTTATGGTTGCCAGGTCCAGGCTGGGAAATTTCTGGATATTTGGGGGGTGGAGCCTGAAGAAGGCAGGGTTTGAGGAGGGGAGGGGCCTCTATGGGGTATAATGCCATAGAGTTCACCCTTCAGAGCAGCCATTTTCTCCAGGGAAATTGATCTCTGTTGCCTGGAGATCAGTTGTAATTTCAGGAGCTCTCCAGCTACCACCTGGAGGCTGGCAACCCTACTTCAGTTAGATTTTCAGCTACATCATTTGTTCGCATCAAGATGGGGGAGATAGGAGAGGGAATGGAATTTAGGCCAAGTCCTTTTCAGACATTGGTATGCACCGTGCGTAAAAGGGGCTTGCTCTATAGGCAGCCCTCCTGAAACTCATTTTCCTTGCGTACGTAGCTTCTGGATGTGCAAGCAGAATCCCAGAGTTTTGGGGGATTCTGTTCGTTGTGTGCCACAGCTGGAAAACATGCCTGTGCCCCATGCGCACAAAATGGCAACTGCGGGTATTGAGCAATCTGCAGGTAGCACATATGTTTCTATTACATGTGGTTGACGGTCCAAAACTGAATAGCCAAAACAGCCTTATGTTATATCTGCAGATCAACCAGCTCTTTTCTCTGAAATCAGTGGAATAAATGGAGTAACGGAGCTTGAAGCAAACTAGTGTTGCCAGCTCCTGGACAGGAAATTCCTGGAGATTTAGGGGGTGGCGCTTGGAGAGGTTGGGGTTTGGGGAGGGGAAGGCCTCAATATGATATAATACTATGAAGTCCAACCTCCAAAGCAGCCATTTTCTCCAGGGGAATGGATCTCTTTTACCTGGAGATCAGTTGTAATTCCGGGAGACCTACAGCTACTACCTGGAGGCTGGCAACTTTAGAGCAATCCATAGTACTGATAGGATTCTGATGCTGGGATTACACTTTTACTGGCCACGGTTCCTTCCTTGGAAGCAAAAGGAGTCGATCATTTCAGTCACTGAAGCTTGGTACCATTTGTCAGTGTTGACATGGCCTCTGTTGTGTAGGAGGTCCAATGCAATTGTCCCTCCTTAGAAAAGAGCTGGAATGACATTGTAGGTATGTTTGTAAGGAGATGTCAGACTTAAACAATGTTGCTGGTGTGCGTGTCCCCCCCCCACACACACATACACACATACTTTTTGAGAAAGAAGAGTTCTTATTGGGGGGAAAGATCTGGTAGCAATTTAGAGCTCGGTGCTGATTTGGCAAATCGAAAATAAAGCGATGAGAAAAAAAGACACCATAAACAGGGATTCATCTACGGTCTTCCTGTGCAGTCCCACATGGGACTGCGCACGCGCAGGCCTGCCGATACCGGAGATTTTAATAGCTAAACACCACCAGGGGGCGCTCCCGCCTCTCAGCGCGCATGCGCGGCCGCTTTCCCGCCGAAACGGCCCTTAAGAGGCGGAGCGCCCCTCACATACCCTCAGTTTCTCTTTCGCCGCCGATCGTTGAGGTTTAACAGCTTTCTTCGTTCGCGATGTCTGAGAAGGCCTTGTTTAAGCGTTGCGAGACCTGCAATCGTAAGATGACAAGGTCGGATGGCCATTCCATTTGTTTGTATTGCCTTGGGGAAACTCACAACACTCAGGCGTGCAAGCATTGCCGCGCGTTTACCTCCAAGGCCCGGGCGGAACGGACGGATCGTTTGCATGCCTTTCTCTGGCAGCGTGCGATGTCGGTCGAGGACCCTCCACCGAAGTCTTCGTCTGCTCCGTCTGCGTCCTCTCGTCCTCCTGTACCTTCGGGTTCCAAGACTCCTCGTTCTCAGCCGTCTCCGAGTCGCTCGGAGTCGAGGTCCGAGAGGATCCCTTCGGGTCGGAGTTTGTCGGAACCGACCGCTTCGGTTCCGAGACATCTAGCAAGTCGACCTCCTTCGATCTCGTCGGCTGTCTCGGCTTCGCCTGCTCGTGGCGCCCATAGAGGTTCGACTCCGTCGGTTCCGAGGTCGACTCCGCCAACTCAGACCACCTCTACGGTTCCGATGACTTCGGATCCTGCTGTGAGACCGAAGGCCGTTCCTGAAAAGAAAAAGAAGAAGCATAAGCATTCCAGTAAGCATGATAAGGCAGTGTTGGAAGGCTTACTCACCTCTTCCCCGTCGGTTCCGGTCGACTCCGCTCCCGTCCAAGTGGAGCAGCGAGCAGAGGCGAGTGATCGTCCGCAGTCCAAGACTCCTCCGGACCGGGTGGCTCAGGAGGACGATGTCATTCTCCTCGAGAAGCCTCTTACCCCTTCCGGTCGGGCTCGATCGGCCTCGTACGAATCGGACTCTATTCAGTCGGCTCGGAGTCGAAGGAGTCGGTCCGCCCGTCGCTCTAGCTGTCGGACCCTACGGTCCTATCGGAGCCGATCCAGGGAGAGTCGACGTCGAGATGATCCTGTCCCTCGTTACTCTAGTAGGGAGAGTTCATACTACTCGGACCGGCATTATAGAGGTGCTTCGTTGTCTCCCTCATTTCGAGTCGGTTCCGATGTTGGCTATGACCCGTCCCGCCTCCCGTCGGATCGGGTCTCTCCACGACCCCGGGCCCGTTACAGTGTTTCTCCTCTGTCGGAGTCACCTGAAAAGGAGATTGGGCCATCTGATGAGGCCTCACCTACTGATGATTTTCGGGCCTACAACGAGTTGCTCCAAAGAATGGCGAAAGCCCTGGACCTTGAAGTGACTTCCACTGAATCTAAATTTACTGATAAGATATTGCAACATATCTATTCGGGTTCTACTCCCTCGATTGCCTTTCCCCTTATTGAGGGGTTTGCTGATCTATGGAAGAAGCTGCAGTCTCGACCTGCGTCTGCTACCGCCACTAATCGAAAAGTGGAGAGCTTGTACCGAACCAAGGACGATGCTCATCCGTTCCTGGCCGTTCACCCTCCTCCATCCTCACTTGTCACCGAGGAGATGCAAGCTCGGCCTCGCCAGGGCTCGCTATCGGCTCCAACTGACAAGGATAGTAGAAAGATCGATGCCTTGGGTAGGAAGTTGTATACTTCGGCTACGTTTGGCATCAAAGTGGCGAATTATGCCGCAATGATGGCGGCTTATCAGCTGTTTTTATGGAAGAAGGTGGCGTCTTTTCTTCCTAAGCTTCCCGAAGATCAGCGCACTCTGCTTCGGGTCATTCAGGAGGAGGCTGTTCGTCTCTCCAGACACCAAATTAATGTTGGGAGAAGTATGGCTGACACTGCGTCTCGATCACTTCTCTCCTCGGTGGTACTGCGCAGGTACGCATGGCTTCGCACGACCGCCCTGCCAGTTGAGACAAGGAACAGGGTTGAGGACCTGCCGTTCGAGGGCACCACTCTGTTTTCAGAGAAAACTGACGAGTTCCTCTCTAAGAAGAGGACTGATCGTTTGACAGCCCGCTCGTATGGGGTTCTACACCAGCCGTCGCAGCAGCCTTCTCGCCCATACTATCGCTCCTTCCAGCGTGGCAGACAACACCGCTATCAGCCCTATCAAGGGTATGCTTACCAGCAGCGCAGGAGCTACCAGAGCCCACAATCTGCCTTTCCCAGACGAAGGCAGGGCCAACGTCCCAAGCCTGGTTCCCAACAGCATCAGGCCAAGGACCAGGACCAATTACATAAGCAATTCTGACAATCACAGGGACCTGACCCCACATTTGGGGACAGGCTTAATGCTTTTTTGGATGCCTGGTGTTCAATTAGTTCCGATGTTTGGGTTTTGTCTATTATCCAGTTTGGTTATAAAGTTGAATTTCTTGGTTTACCTTACCTACGTCTCCCTGTGTTTTCTTCTGACCCCCCTCGTTCAGAGATCCTGGGAGAGCTCTCAGCCCTATTGCAGAAAGGGGCTATAGAGGAGATTCCGGTTGCTTCAGCTGGTTTGGGGTTCTATTCCAACCTCTTTTTAGTGGAGAAGAAGGATGGTGGGCTTCGGCCTATCCTGGATCTTAGGGGTTTGAATAAATTTATACGAGTTCGTAAATTCAAAATGGTTACTTTACAGATGGTTTTGACCTTGTTGCCCCAACAGTCGTGGTTTGCAGTCCTGGATCTGAAGGATGCGTATTTTCATATTTCAATTTTCCCTGAACACAGGAAATTTTTACGTTTTGTCTATGGGCAACGTGTCTTTCAATACAATGTTTTACCCTTTGGGTTGGCCACTGCACCTAGGGTGTTCACCAAGTGTGTGGCAGTAGTGGTGGCTCATTTACGTCTCCAGGGCTGCCAGATCTTTCCTTATCTGGATGACTGGCTCTTGGTTGGTGATTCTGCTGACTCTGTGTCCAATCAGGTGTATCTCACCTTAAATTTATGTTTACGCCTGGGTCTTTTTGTTAATCAGAAGAAGTCCAAGTTGACCCCGGTGCGCTCCATCCAATTTATTGGAGTGGTTTTGGATGGTGTTCGGGATGCAGGCTTCTTGCCTTCAGAGCGTGCTGCAAAAATTAAGAGGCTTATTTCGACCCTTCAGAGGTGTCGTTTCCAATCTGTTCGCTTTATCCAGACCCTTTTGGGTTGCATGGCTTCTACTACGGCTGTGGTTCCGCTGGCCAGGTTATTTATGCGACCCTTCCAATTGTGGTTCAATTCAGTATTCTCACCGGCCCGTGATTCTCAAAATAGGAGACTTTCCGTCCCTAGGGGGGTGCTGTCCTCCCTGGAGTGGTGGCGGGATGATGCTAATTTATTTAAAGGGATGGAGTTTGGTTTTCACCAAACTCATCTGTCCGTAACTTCCGATGCTTCCCTTTTCGGTTGGGGGGCTCACTGTGCTGGCCTTTATGCCCATGGGTTATGGTCTGAATCTGAACGTGAGGAACATATTAATGTTCTTGAGTTGCGGGCAATTTTATATGCATTGATCTCCTTTACAGATGTCGTGCGGAACAAGTCCGTTCAGGTCCTGACCGACAACACGACGGCGATGTTTTACATCAACAAGCAAGGTGGCACGGCGTCTGTGGCTCTCTGCACAGAGGCGATGAGACTCTGGAAGTGGGCCATAGATCATGCTGTCTGGCTGCATGCAGTTCACATCCCGGGGGTACAGAATTCCATGGCGGACTACCTGAGCAGGCTCCACAGGGAAAACTACGAGTGGTCCCTCCAGGACAAGTATCTCGCCCCTATCTTCTCGGAATGGGGGACTCCGGAGTTGGACCTGTTTGCGACTGTGGAAAATCGCAAGGTCCTAGCTTATTGTTCCAGAGGAGGAGTAGGCCCAGAATCAAGTGGGGACGCGTTTCAGTTAAGTTGGTCAGGTCCCCTGTGTTATGCCTTCCCTCCGTTCCCGCTTCTGGCACGGGTCCTCAGCAAGATCCAGAGGGACAGGGCGTCCGTCATCCTGGTGACCCCGTATTGGCCGAGGCAACCATGGTTTCACTCCCTTCTGAGTCTACAGACTCAATCGATCCGTCTCCCGGTGGTTCCCGATCTCCTGACCTGCGGGGGGGTTCTTCACCACGACATCAGGAGACTCAAACTCACAGCGTGGTTGATCAGGCCGGGGCTGCCTTCTCCGAGGCTGTGACTAATGTTCTCTTAAATGCTAGACGTTTGTCTACCAGGCAGTCTTATGCCCTTAAGTGGGACAAATTTTCTGTGTGGTGTAGTCGCAGGGGTTTGGATCCTTTTGAGTCCACCCTTTCTGAGATTTTGGATTTTTTGTGGGAGGTAAAGCAAGAGGGTTTGGCCAACTCCTCAGTCAAGGTTTATCTGGCAGCCATCTCTGCCTTTCACCCTCCAGTGGATAGAAAGTCTGTTTTTTCCCACTATTCTACCAAATTATTTTTGAGGGGATTGAATAATTTGTTTCCCCCTGTGCGGGCTTTGGTCCCTCAGTGGTCGTTGCCCCTGGTTCTGACTCGTTTGATGTCTAAGCCGTTTGAACCCTTGGCTTCCTGTCCGCTTCGTTTTTTGTCCATGAAAGTGGCCTTTTTGGTTGCGGCTACTTCAGCCAGGAGGGTTGGGGAGCTGGCAGCGTTATCTTGCGAGCCCCCTTATTTGAAATTTCACCCTGAGAAGGTCGTTCTTCGTACAAAGGTTGAGTTTTTACCTAAAGTAGTATCCCGTTTTCATTTATCTCAGGAATTGGTTCTGCCGGTTTTCTTTCCGACTCCGGCTTCTGAGGCAGAGGCGGCCCTTCATTCTTTGGATGTTCGCAGGGCCATTTTATTTTATTTAGATAGGGTAAAACCATTTAGGATTGACTCTAATTTGTTTATTTGTTTTGCTGGACCGAAGAAGGGTAACCGG